>NC_084990.1:9842358-10142358 GCF_963691925.1 Scomber scombrus
GCGTCAGTTCCCACTAGCAGTGCTGAGTGATATTTGGCAGGGTGATTTCTTGGCCTGCGGTCAGGCTGAGCGAGGCAAGCGCTCCGTTAGGAGGCAGGCAGCTTAAGCCAAACCACTAATCAACACATTGGACTGCCGCCATCTTACAGACACACACTGATGTATTCACAGGCTGATTAAACAGCTCTCAGCACATTGGATTTTTATTACATTCATGAAATGTGTTTACTTTCAGTTAAAACATTACTTAACATCACCATTATGTCGGGGATGAGAGCTGGCCCTGTTGTTTTTTTGGCCAAACGTTCGGATCGTGAGGAGCAGTTAGCTTGTAATAGAAGGACATAAGAAAAACATGTGCGGCAAAAATGTCCCTCTGTGATGCTACTGTCAGCATGCTTTAAACTCCAAGTTAATGATGTTATCTGCAGCACACAGTCCAACCTTCGAAACACACGCACACACACACACACACACACACACACACACACACACACACACACACACACACACACACACACACTTCCTCACGTCGGCTTTGAAGTCGCTCTCCGTCATATTTCCTCAGTTTAAGGGCAGCGTTAAGCAAATAAAAACACATTAGCCTTCTGAATCTGGACTATTGAGTGAGTGACCATTAGGTGCTTTAGCTCCCCCCTTACAATATGCCGTTTTATTTAACCTTGGCTATGAGATTTACTGGTTTTGCAGATTAAACAAGCGTCAAGGAAAAGCACCACGGGACAGCGCTCGCTCATAAAACCAGAGTGTGTGAAAGAGAGAAGGGCAAAGAGAGAACAAGAGGCAGAGAAAGTTATGGTTTCTCTCTCTCTCTCTTTCTTTCTCTCTTTCTCTCTCTCTCTAATTTCTTTCCTCTTGTTTCTTCCTTTCACATATATATATATGAGAGAAGGAGAGAGAGAGAGAGAGAGGAGGCGAGCACAAAGAGTCTGCCAGGAAAGTTTATAATGCTCTAAAACCTGCCAGGCACTAGCTGTTATATATAAAGCCTGTAAATTCGCTGGTTAATGCGCCGACGGTCCGCTCCACGCCTCTCACAACCTCTTATAGCATAGAGCACAAAATGACAGAGGGAGACACCTGGCTTTCCAAACAGACAGTCGGTCAGTCTCAGGTTCAACCTCAGCCAGCCTTGACTACTGTCACCCATTCTGCCACACACACACACACACACACACACACACACACACACACACACACACACACACACACACACACACACACACACACACACACACACACACACACACACACACACACAAACACTCTCTACGTCCTTCACCCCCACTGCCATGACATTATTTCAATCCACTCATATTTTGAAAAACTGCCTTTTGTGCACCCATAAATGATTGGAAACAGTCATTGTTAAATAATTAATATTAACAATATTACATATTTTCACATGCTGAATAACTTGTTGTGTTCATGTGCGTGTCAGATGTGCAGACGGACACACAGTCTGTACCGATGAACTTTATGATCAGACACATTAGCATCTGATTTATGACTGGCTATATAGAGTTTGGAGGCCTGTTATTTGAGTTAATAATTAAAAAAATACATCACTTAATGATCCAAATATGAAACTTGCTTGTTAAAATGTTAAATGAATGTATCATCATCATTAATATATCAAGACAACATAAATGAACAAACTATGCTGAGTTTTTTTGACTTTTAAGCAAATTATTTTAGTTTAATTGGCTAAAATTAAAAGTGAGCTGTGTTAATTAGCAAATAATACAGATACTCACACTTTTACAGTAGTGAGTTTGCATGAATGACTTTAGATTGGCTCAAATAAGACACAAAAAACTCATTTATGTTGCTGATGAGTGTTAAAACTCTAATGGGCTAAACAAGCCTAATAAATAAATGAATAAATCATTTATCTGTGTAGGATACTGACAAGGACATGAGGAGAGTGATGCATCAATTGATTATTTAGTGGCACAAATGGGCCCCCATATGGCTGCTCATTAAAAAAAATCTACAGAGCACCACCAAATTGGTGGTGCTGCATGTTGTGAGCCGACGCAGCAGAGAAAGGATCATCACAACATAGCCACATAACAGGTAGCGGCCCTCCTATTTCCCCAACTTTCCCCGCCAGATTTCAGGCGTAACTTCCCGCGAGCGAAAAGTCTGATAATCCCGACACGCACATGAACGCAGCAGCAGTAGTCGCAAGAAGTGTGGTTGTCACGCAGCATGCAGAGTGTGTTGGGCCTGCTTGTCTCTCACAGGCAGGTGCTGCCGACCTACGACAGCCTGGATGAGCCGTCCGTCAAACGCATGAGCACCATCTTCACCTCGGCCCTCAACGTAGTCACCATCTTCTACATCACTGTGAGTGCAAACTGCACTTCCACGCACACCTGCACATGCCACCCTCCCCTCCCCCTCCATCCACACCAGTCCTGTCTACCTTCCGTCAGTGCTGTCACATGGAGACGTTGTGATTTGCTGTCCTCTGGTGTCCTTTTCTAGAATACAGCGCCTCTAAAGTTATTAAATCTACTCAGCAGCCAATTTTAATGTTTCTTTTGTTTTCATATTTGTATCAATGGTGAAATTGGACTTTTTATTTATTTTAAACTGACATGAAACAAGTCTTTGAAGGTAACGTCTCCATGAGTCAGCACAACAGGGTTACGCATGCACACACATTTTCATGTAGAAAACAATAAGAAACATAATGACTTGCTTTATATTCAACACTCCCTCTTTGTGCTAACTCCTTTTCCTCCTATGCGCCCTCCTCCTCCTCCTCCTCCTCCCTCACAGGTGGGCTTCTTCGGCTACGTCAGCTTCACCGAGAACATTGCCGGCAACGTGTTGATGAACTTCCCGTCCAACCTGGTGACGGAGATGATCCGAGTGGGCTTCATGATGTCCGTGGCCGTCGGATTCCCCATGATGATCTTACCGTGTCGCCAGGCCATCAACACCATGCTTTTTGAGCAGCAGGTGAGCCTCGAACGCCACTTAAGACACTTCCTGTACCGTAAAGGGTTGAAGACAGTTTAAATGCTATGTACACCAGCTTCGCCCAACTTTTTACTGGTACTGCTTTTGTTATATTTTAATTTAATATGTTTGTTTTACAGTTCAGCTCACCGCTTCATTATCGCAGCACTCGCATCCTCTCTGTTAGACAGTTTGATGAGTAAAAGCAGAAGTTTGTTGCTCCCTGTAAACAGAGCTCCATCTAAACACCTGCTACGCAACTCAACTGTGACGTCAATCGAACGTTTATCATATCCAGGCACACAAACACATCTCGACTTGTTAAAATCCTCTGACACATACCATTTATCATGTAGTTTAGAACAACTGGTGGCATGTACACTGTTTAATTTCTCCTCTAAGGGAAGGGGAAGTACTATATGTGTGAGTGTGTGTTTTTTTGTTAAATGAACCAGACCAGTAGTTGTTTTGGTTGTACTGATTTTGGGCAATATGATAACAAGAAATGAGGCCAAGAAGGACTGCAACATGTCAGTGATTTTTTTCTTCTACTTTCGTCTTTTCTTTTCTTTTCTCTCTCTCATATTTCTTTGTTTTGTGTCTCACAGCAGAAGGATGGGACGTTCGCAGCCGGGGGATACATGCCTCCTCTGCGCTTCAAGATGATCACCCTCTGCATTGTGTTTGGCACCATGCTGGGAGGCATTCTAATCCCCAACGGTACATCCTGTGTGTGTGTGTACGTGTACGTGTGTGCGAGCTCGCCGACTGGAGGTCTTTAAGGTGCATGTGTTCCTTTATGTGGGCGGAGTAGCCGGGGAGCTTTACGACGTGTGTGAATGTGACTTTACGAGTCAGTGACTGTCACACTCTAACACAGTCCTTAAATCAGGGCCCTAACTTTTATCTCCTTTTAGACGGCAGACAGGAAGATAGGGCTATTATTCTCTCAGACTCTTTCATTCTCACAAACACACTCGCACGCACACAGACGGGTCCGTGTACACACTAACGCAGGCCTCTCTGTTAGCGCCTTCGACTCTTTTCGTCCCTTCTCAACAAACGTCTCCAAAATGGTGGCAATGTAAAGGTTAGCATGAGTTTATGTTTTATTCATCCTTTTATATGCTGGCTGTTTGTTAAACTTTTAAATTGGGTTAACACACACACACACACACACACACACACACACACACACACACACACACACACACACACACACACACACACACACACACAGAGCGGGGTTTGGCTGGCTCTTTGTGTATCTAATCAGGCTAATAGACTGAGGAGAAGGGAGGTAAGGACCCCGGGGAGAATGGACACTAAATCTGAGGTAGACAATATGGTGTCCGTCCTCTGGATGAGCGATGGGTTTCCGGGCCCGACGCCCAGCCAGCCTGGTCCACAGACACAAGGGTGGGGCCGGGGCTCACTCGCTGCTGCCGCTGCCAGGAGCAGGGTGCCATGGACGGGAGCCGGCAGCGTGGGGGCCGAGGGGAGGGGGCTGGTTGTGAATGGCAGAGGCAGGTATGAATGGAGATAGCGATAAGAAGCGTAGTTTTTGGGGAGTGTTTTGAGTTTTTTAGCAAAAGATGCAGAAGTGTCTGAGCCACTGCTTTAGTCAATGTGCTCTACAGCAGCGCTTCCCCCCACATTCCAAGTCAGACGGACTCAAGTAGCCCTTCATTAACAGCACTGATTATGTTCCAGATGTGTTTATTTTAATTGATTTTGTTAAGTAAACACTACATAAAAGTGAACATTGTTACAATAATTTTTCATATAATTCAGTCAGCGTTTAGGTCATTTTGGTCAAGTTTGCTTCATCACTTGGAGTGGGAGAAGCTGGAAATTACTTCCAGCTAATTATTTCAGCTATTTACGCATCGCTTAATTTCATAATTTAAACACTATGTGTGACTTTAATTTCAACTGTTTACATTTGTTGTGTTTAGCTGAATATTTCATCTGTTTACACATTACGTGAAGCTAATTATTTAAACAGTGTCTGTGTTACTTTAGGCTAGAAATTTTAGCTGTTTATGTATTACTTTTGGCTCATTGTTTTAGCTAATTATTTTGGACTGTTTTGACTGTTTAGCTCATAGTTTAAACCATTTATCTTTTTTTATTATTATTTTTTGGGCTTTTTTGCCTTTAATGGACAGTTGGTGGATTTGAACTAGGGACGTAGCGGGTATATGGCATGCCCTGTAATCTCTAGGCTACAAGGGCGCTTCAATTTATCTTTTAGCTGAAAATTTCCATTACCTTTTGGTAACTCTTCACTTGTTTAACAACCGTACACCCTGACAGAAGTACCCCCTGGTTAGAAATCACTGCTCCACTGGACAACAAGATAATCCCTGTAAATCTTTTCTGCTTTTATATCTCTCTCTCTCTTCAGTGGAAACCATTTTGGGTCTGACCGGAGCCACCATGGGCAGCCTCATCTGCTTCATATGCCCTGCCCTCATCTACAGAAAGATCCAGAAGAATGGCCTCATCTCTCAGGTCTACAGAGCTTGCACTTCGTTAATCATTCGCTCATTGAAAGTATGTTAATTGACTGTTTTTTTGACCTGTTGTGCTGCTGCTCTTTTTCTCCTGTTCCTGCAGCTGGTGCTTTGCGTGGGTCTGGGCATCCTCCTGGTCAGCACCTTTACCACCCTTTCGATCTCAGCTAGCGGCCCCGGGGTCAAAGTCCAAGTTCCTCCTCCTCCGGCGCCTGACAAGAACAACCTGCCGCTACCGGACCTTCTGCAGATTCACGGTAAAGATCACGACCCGCGCTAATGGCTGGCGTTCACTTACCCACTTGATGGACTGTGGATGAAAGCGGTTTACTAATGAGCCGTGGAAACATTTACCTCGACGGGCCAGAGCCCAGGGTTGTCTGCAGCGTCTGAGATTGGACAGCAGTGCACCGCATGTAATTATTTCATGCAAAAAGGCAGCAGCGGCAGGAGAGACGTGTTTACTCCTCATTTTATTTTCAAAGTCATGGATCGCAGCACCCTAAAAGAGCAACTTTAAGAGAATGTGAGCCAGTAGTGAGGGGCAAGAAAACAAAAGCGCAGAGCTATGGCGTAGAGGAAAAAAAAGAAAAGAAAAGGGGTTTTCTTTCATCTCTGGAAGAAGAAAAGATGGAGACAGACAGAGTGACTGATAGACAGACAGACAGGCAGGGTGAGGAGATAACCTCTTGATAATATCTGAGAGCAGCGCTGAGTGCTTGACATTGATGGAGCGAGAGTGATGCCCTTCAAACTCCAGCAATTTTTTCTCCACCCCTCTACCTCTGTTCATTTCTCCTGCCGCCCCACCCTCTCCCCCCTCCAAAAAACATGGTCTACACCCTCCCCACCTCCCCCCACATCTCCTGTGGCAGCTATAAAATGCCTGCAAGCTCTGACTGTATAAAGGGAAGGGGTTGATATGGGTTTGGGGAGGAGGGGGGTGTGAGGATGCAGATGGGAGCAAATGGAAATGAGAAGGAGAGGAAAGGAGTCCAGACAGCTCCTCATCCTCACCCTTCACTTCCTCCTCTTCCCTCGTCCATCTCAGATTCTTTTTCCAGAAACATCTTTCTTTTTTTCCCATCCATCTTTCATACCCTTTTCTGTCTTTTAGTGCATTCTTTCCTTTCTTACTCTGTGAAGGTGAAACCCATGCTCGCTGACATCCACACCTGTTTCCTGTTTGTCACTTTAAATGTTGAATTCATCTCCCCTTTTCTCTCTTCTCTTCCACCCCCCCTCTCTCTTTCCCTCTCATTTATTATACACCTTACCAATTGTGTCACTCTTGCTATCGTCAGTGTTTGCTGCCACCTAGTGGAGCCACTCATCAGAAATACAACCATGTGAGATATTCCTGGGTGTTATTTTTGTTTTAATGTTAGCAGTTAATGTGCACAATAAACATCTCCGTACAAGAATATAAAGAATACATGTCGGGGGTTAATATTCAATATAATGCAATACAACAATTTCTCACACAAGAGAAAATACTGGGATGAGTGAGGTGTCACATTTACGATTCTTTTAAATGAGTTGCAGTAATGTGTCTCATATTTTTCAGACTGACTGCAGAAGCTAAAACGAAAATGCAGGAAAAATAAAAAAATATCCCATTAAACTTCAATTTTATGGTTTTATAAATCTTTTGCTAAAGGAGAACCAGAGTTTGGCAAAAGAATTTCGGAAATATCTTTGTCATTGCATTTTCATACACATCCATCTGCAGTAGCTTGTGTTATAATAAGTGTTTTTGTGTGTTTCTACATATAGACAAGCCTCTGATCAAGAAGCCAGTGGAGATAGAAAAACCAGACGTCCCAGCTGTTGAGGAGGCACAACCTGTGAAAAGGGAGCCGGCTGAACCTCCCCAGATTAAAGGACCAGTGGAAGTACCTGAGAGGAAGAAGGAGGCAGAGGTGCAGCTGGACCGTCCTGATGCTGGTAAGTAAACCAAACTGGAGCTAGAATTTGAGCTGGTTCTCACTGAACCGAGTAAAATTTGTGACATCTCGTCTGTTCACCCAGGCGTCGCGGTGCCAGAGGGAGAGGCGCACCGCCACGAGCCACCCATCCCTCACGATGAGGTCATGGTAGACACAAGAAAGAACAACGCAGAGCTGGAGGAGGACAAGAAACAGCCAGTTGCCCCTGCAGGAGGAGGTGAGCAAGAACCCAAAAGAGAAGAAAAGCATGCTGTGAAGTCGGAGGACCAAAAAGAGGCCAAGGGAGAAGAGAATCCGAAGCCTGTAGAGCCCGTCGTGAGGAAAGAGGAAGTGGACTTGGGTGGAGGTGAGGTCCTGTCCAATGAGGTGCTGGAGAAGCAAGGTGAAGAAGAGGGCATGAAGCGAGATGTTCCCCAACTGAAACCAGCAGATAACATAGATCACGTGAAAGATTCTGCAGCCGAACAAGTTGATAAAGTGGACAAACCTGCGCTCGCCGTAGCGAAACGTGAGTATTTCGCCTCTGTTCTCGTGTAACTCTGTTCCCGAAAAATGCAGCACCGACCCTGACTTTGTGTTATTTGGTAACCCTTCAGCTCCACCTCCTGAGGGAGAGCATCACCCCGCTGCAGATGAGGGTCCGCCTGCAGACGGCAAAGACGCAGCGGATGAAAAGATGGACGGTGAGTGGAGGAGAAAACTTTTGGTCAAGGTTTTAGGTAAAAAAAAAAAAAAAGGCCTGCTTTGGCGATACATTTTAAAGTTTTTAAATTTCTACAATGAATTAGATGTGGTGTAAGTTTAACCTTCAACATTCATACAGCTTAAACATCATGTGGACACCAGTCTCTCCACCAACAATAGACTCCATAGACCAGAATGCAACACAGCTGCAGCCTTGTGGGGATAGCACAGTGGCCCCTTTTGACATAAGGCCTAGCCCATGACTGTTTTCTATTCAGCCTTAAATGGAAAAAAGAGCTAGTGTTGTGACTTTAAACTTGTTCTTAAAAACATACGGGTGGAAATACAAGATAGAGGCATGTTGCTAGAAGGTGGACACATTAAGAATAAATTACAACACTTTCTTTAATTAGCAAATTCAGGCTGTATCTTAATAAATGTCAAAGCATTTATCTGTGGCGCTGCCTCTTCCTCTCATCTCTGTTTTTATCAATGTAATCTCATCTCTCCATTCTTGCTCATCGTACCTATTATTATATTTGTGAAGGTACAAATGGTGTAAAATGCAGCGGAGGTATTCAAATTCCATTTCCCTCTCCTACTTCCTGACCTTGCTTGATACACTCGGCAGTCTTTTTTGGCTTTGGTTGACTTTCTTATTCTGTTGTTTACTTTTGCTCTCTCTCTCCTCCTCCATCTTTACCCCTTTTGTTCTTTCTTTTCTCTGCCGGACTCCTATCACAGTGATAAAAAAGCTGGTTGCAGGTATGAAGTCCCTCTTCCCTCTTCTTCTCTTTATCTTGGTCTGTTGCTCAGGTTTTCTGTAATTCACCCAGTGGGCCATTTATCTGTCAAGTTTATAGATAATTCTGTATACATATATAGTTTTATTTATTTGTGTTTCTATCATTTAACTAAATAATGCACTCACCCCATCCTCTAACATAGTTGTCACTCTTAGTTTATGTTTAAAGCTTTATTTTATTTTAGAGATGTACGTGTGAATAGGTCTGTGTTAGATAGTGCGAAGCCATAGAGGATTTTTGTCTATTTCCCTCCCCCTCTCACCTAGAGACTGGCCCTAGATCATCCTTACTAAGCTTTTTACAGAGCCCCTAACTGCTGCACGGTTCTCCGAACGGGTTGTGACGTGTTTTAATTCAATGTCCCCATCTCCATGTAGAGGGTCAGCTGGACCACGCGGTGCTGCTGAAGGTGATCAAGGAGCAGCACGAGCAACAAAAGAGACTTCTTGACCAGCAGGAAAAACTGCTGGCTGTCATACAAGAGCAGCACAAAGAAATCCACCAGAAGCAGCCTGCTGGTGAGTATTCACAGAATGTTTCACAGCTTTAAGTGCCCACACATAAACCAAGAACGCAGTTATTAGAGGTGGTCATTTTGTTCAATTTTAAAGTGTTTTTTACTTAAAGGGGCCGCTTCAGAAGGAGAGGCAGAGAAAGGCATTCAGGAGCACTTGGAAGCGGTGGAAGGTGGAGCAGCAAAGCCTAAAGACTCTGGCCTGGCCTCAGACATGAAGCAGCCCAAGGAGGCAGCTGGAGCTGGAGCTGTACAAGCTGGGGTAGCTGAGCCTCACGCTGTGGCCCAGAATCAAGTCCAGGCTGGGGATAAGGCTGCTCAGGTCGGGGATAGTAAAGAAGAAGAAGCTCCAGCTGCTTACAAAGAGGATGAACCTGCTAAACCTGTTGCACCGGGGGGAGAATCACATAGCCAGAATGAGCTGGGGGCGAGGGGAGTGCCACTGGGAAAGAAAAAACTTGATGACCATCAGCCCGCATCTCAGAATGACCTGGCCCAAATTAAAGAAGAGGAAAACAAACTAGACAAAGAAAAAGAGAAACTTCAAAATCTCAAAAAAGAAAATATGGAGAAAGAGGTTCAGGCAAGAGTGGAAGAACAGCTCGAGAAGGAGAGACAGGACAAGCTGGCCAAAGAACTGGAGTTAGAGAAGGAGAAACTCGACAAAGACAGGATAGAGAAAGAAGTGCAGATGAGGGTGGAAAAAGAACGACTGGAGAGGGAGAGACAGGAAATACTGGCCAGAGAACAGGAGCTGGAGAAAGAGAGACTCGAGAAAGAGAGGATAGAGAAAGAAGTGCAGATAAGGGTGGAAAAAGAACGACTGGAGAGGGAGAGAAAAGAGAAGCTGGCGCGAGAACGGGAGCTGGAGAAAGAGAGAGAGGCCAAAGCGAAACTCACACAGGAGAAAGCTGCAGAAGAGAGACACCAGCAGGAGATTCAGAAAGCAGAATTAGAAATAGTTTTGAGAGCGAGGAAAGAAAAGGAGGCGGTGGAGGCGAGGGAGAGGGTTGCCCAGCCGCAGCAAGATGTAGAAGCCAAAAACGCTGCACAGGGGGCTGAGAGAGGAGACGGCGAAGCTTTGAAGAATGGAGGAAGAGACCTCAAAGAGAAAGTCGGCGCTCCGGCGGACCCCAAGGAGGCCGCGGACAACGGGGCCGTCAAAGCTGAGGCTCACCCCCAGGGCTCACAGGAGAGGGCGAGGGACCAGGGAGGGATGGATCTAAGGCGGAAGCGCAGGGCAGTGGGACCCAGAGAGGATGGAGGTCTTCCGGGGACGCCCAGGGTGTCCGGGGGGATGCCTGGGCTGGAGCCCCTGCTGGAGCTGGGGGGCTCCAACCTGCATGCAGCCCTGGAGGAGCAGCTACTGGCCGGGGCGATGGTGCACTCAAGGCAGATTAAGCAAGCCTCAGAGGACAAAGAGGCCAAATAACACACACACACACACACACACATTCTCACTTATTGGTTGGACTCTCCAGAACCTCCTGATACTGTGGACCGTGATATTGTTGCCTTACATTTTCTCCTGCCTTCAGAACATTGTGGACAAAGGACCATTTTTTTTCTTTTCTTGATGCTTTCTTACAAACAAATCACAGAACCTTAAAGCAGTCCAAGTGGATGTCTGCTGGGACAGTTTCCATCACTCTGAAAATAATCCAAAGTCTTTATTAAAGAGCAGAGAGTATGTAAATATTAACTTATTTTTGTGTTGTGGCAGAAGAAAGTAACTTTTGAAATGTATATAAATCTATGCAAATACAAATTTATGGAGTGCATTGACAGGGAAAATGTTTCATGTTTGTATGTTAGTTACTTTTATTCCTTTTTTTCTTCTTCTTCTTCTTCATTTACCAGCTTGTGGAGTCTGTGTTTGTGCTGTATTGTCTCCTGTAGTGTATTTTTGGTCTGTTTTTGATATACTGTAAATGTTTATTTTTATTTACAGCATATTGGAAGCAATGTTGGTTCAAGCCCTTTTCATAAGTGTTGTTTCAAATGAAAGTAACTGTATTCCAATTCATGCTGGAGCTACAGCAACGTACAGCAGATTGTAGCCTTACTGTTTAATAAACTGTATACAATGAAGCAGCTTGATTCAGACTGTCTGGATCTATGATTCTAGTCAGTAATCATTCCGTTTTCAGTATCTCTTCTTTTGTTGATTTTTTTTTTCAGTGCCTTAGTAATACATATGCTGCAGTAGTGTTTTATCAAAGGAAATGTTTCTCTCAATTTGTGGTCTTTTGTTTTTTCTTCCACTGGGCCTCTCTTGCTGTAAACAGTACAGTAATTAGGAGGAAATGAGTTCTGAGGTGGAAAGAAATGTTGATTATGTTTGTAGTAACCCAACTTCTCTGAAAATTCCTCCATCAGTCAGCACTTCAACACATGTTGGACCTTTTGCTTTTTACAAGAGGCTATTTTTCTATGTGTGTTGTTTTTTCTGTACATTTTGCTGATAAGAATGAATAAAAAATATATTACAGCCATGGCTGAAATCACAAGTTTTTTTAATTAACATGTCTATATCACACAAGTGGAGGTGTCTTACATAAGAAATAGCAGTCCTATTAAAAACACATTTGCTTGACTGCAACAATAATCACACACATTCAGTTCATTCACAGGACCAAGTAGTGAAAGTGCTTTTTTTAAAGTCCACTCAACACTTGCAAGTTAATATCATCTTCCACAGCATTAAACAGCTGATATGTGAGGTTGCTCCGTTGAATTCACTCCAGGACGCTTTCCTTTCATTTGGCTTTTTTCTTTGCCTGTAAAAAAAATGGATGAAAACATTTATATGATGAGCATATATCATTGTGACAAATCACCAGCAGAAAGACTACTGACTTTATCACTTACTGCATTTGCAAAACAGGACTTCAGTGCTTGAAATTCCTTGACACACAAATCCTTTTGCAGTTCCTGTCTGCCTGTCGTGGTCGCTGTCACACACTTTCCATAAACTGCTGCCTGAATCACACAAAGGATGACATCAGACACAGGTTAACAATGTCAGTCACTGTTTCACATTGATGGTGAAAGCATCAAGAATGGCCTGTGAATTGACAAAAAAAAAAAAAAAAAAAAATATATATATATATATATATATATATATATATATATATTCTGTACACTGCATTTCTGTTGAATTGTACTTATTGTATCCTTGTATAACATTGAAAACTGTTTCTCTGTGCAGGGGCTGCATCTACATTTTACTGTGCAATCCTGTTTTATGTTGAGGCAATAAAGCTGAACATGCCAAACAAATTAACCCAAAACTTTTACATATTCCCTACTACTATTTTCATGACTGACATGCTTTTTTAATCTACACTGTGCAGTATCACTGATAATCAGCTGCAAAACTAAGGAGATCACTACACAATGATCATAGCTTTCAACATCTGTTTAGTATTATATAAGAATTATAAAGCCGTTTTCAAAGACTTTTTTGGAACAGGTTGCATTCACACTTGCCAGGCTTTGTGTGTCCTTGAACACACGTTTAGACCCCTCCAAAACTTTAATGATTATGAATAATAAAGGAAGAAATGTTCCACACTTTCTAATAAGACATCAGGGCTGCAGTTATACTCAGCAGGTCATTTATTAAAATAGTCTGCAGTTGTGAATGATAATACATTGTTAATAAATGGATGCCCTGCAGCTCTTTCATTCTTTCTTTATGTGCAAAAGCAGCAAGAATTTCATTGTCTGACATTCCCAGTTGAAAATAAAACTTGATGAGTTGAGCTTGCTGAGATATAACAGCATCCCGGCCCTCCTGTTGTCGGTACTGACCTCTCCCGCACATTGCGCAAAAAGCTCCGGGAAAAGTCTCATTCTCTCCCGGCTGCGGCTCCACACATTTGACCCAGACATGGTGCTGTTTTTAAGGCAGGTAACAGCTGCACGGCTAGCCTTTTAAAGCCAGGCGACGAGGACGATAAAGAACAACCGATAAGTCCCACGCCGCTGCGTTAAGTTAATGTACTGAGAAATGTACAACTATTTTAAAAGAATATTGTAGATACGTAAGCGCCATATTGTTGACCCTGTCATCAAGGAAACGTCCGTCTGAATATTCGGCAATGTGATTCGCTTATTTCCCTGTAAATCAAAGCGTGAGTGTTAGTTTTCATGAGACCGATTCGCTCTTTTTCGACCTTCGTGCTCAAAGAGAAAGCCAATCAAATTCCTATCTGTTGTCTGATTGGCTAGCTGTCAGCTCAAGCCCCGCCTCCCCTCTCGTACACCGGAGAGGAAGATGAGTAACCAGCCAGGACTGCTAAATCATGGCCACATTTATGGAACGATTAGTTTTTCTTCAGAAAGTAAGTTTCTTTTTACACTTATTAGGAGAGGTGAAAATAATGAACAGCTGAATGGAGCATGACGGACGAGACGTAGCGTTGACGTGTCTGTTTGAAGCTGTTTAGCTTTATCATTAGCTTGGCTAGGAACTTAGCTTGGCTGCTAGCTAACAGTATGAAGAAACACATTTGGTTTGTTTATCTGCAAATGTCAGGTTATTTTTTATACAGGTTTCATAAGAGAAGGTTTGCATGCATCAGTTTTAACGTCATGTTGTGGAGGGGACTAAGCTGGCAGTCAGACCATGGGGTCCTGCCAAGTTTTGTCTCCGTTTCAGACTTTATTGCACAGTTTTGTGGAACATGCAGTTCTCATGGGATACATCATTTTGCACAAGACCTTCACTGTCAGCTTTGAACTTGTATGATCTAGACTTTTGTCCACCATCTCTCCCTCCTTGCTAAAGGTCCCAACTCTGATGAAGGCCACAGCAGATGATGAAAACCCCTGTCCTGGCTACCTTTTCCAAGAGATTGGAAGTATCCTTTGGCAGCATTAGATGTGATTTATCTACGAGTCGTAACTCTGCTGTAACTTCTAAAAGCCATTTTGATAATATGTGGGTTCACATGACTCAGCACAAGCAAATGATTTATATGAGAGATGTATGAAATGGGTAAAAGTGTAGATAAGCGTATAAAGCAGAAATATAGTGGTTATGGTATGGATATTATGGTTTGAAGGGGTTGAAATGGCTGAAATCAAAGCTCTGTGATACATCTAAGGAAAGGTGTCCAGTGAAAATAAACAGATTGAAATTCATTATTTGGATTTGAATTCAAAAGCATGACAGGATTTAAAGGTTATTTCCCTGAGTAGCAGTTTTAAATATAAAAGAAAACACATCCCTAATATCAACTGAAGAGTTAATAAGTTGCTAATAATACAATTTTTAGCCTGTAGAGCTACATGGTTATATCCTTGACCATCGTCACTGTAGAAATCTCCCATGAGTCTTCAGGCTGTGGTCAGTGTTTGTTGGAGTACCTTCTGGAGAGGCTGCAGGTGGAGTCCTGTCATGTCAAACTCAAGGTGAGAACAGTGTTATTGCTCACAATTCAGGCCATAAGATTACATTAAATTTGTCAGTCTATGAGTAACTTGAGGTTTTATTCCTGCTTCTGGTGTTTTAAGGTGCTGAAGATCTTTGTCCATCTCTGCGGTCATGGCTCCAACCATTTCCTCACAGAGCTCAGAAGGAATTCCACCTTCATTCAGCAAGCATCAGGTTAGACATTAGTCACTCTGAACTTTTAGCTACCTTGAACTCTCAACACTCTGCAGCTACTCTGTGTCATCTGAATATTCACTTTGTTCACTGCTGCTGGGTGTTTTTCCTCTTTTAAGTTTACAGCGGCCCTCCTGATCCAATCCACGGCACAGCATTATACCAGAAAGTGAGAAACACAGCACAGGTGACCCATACAAAAGATTCTGTTTCATCATCTTTTTAATAGAAGTCATACATTTGTGACAGCAATGCAAACACCCACTCAGCTTCTTACTTTTCCTGTTTGCAGGAAGTAGCCCGGTTGCTTTTCACAGACATGATTTCCACCAAAAGCAACATCTCCCCACTCAACACAGCCACCCCAACAATGGGTGAGTAATAGAAAATGTAACTTATTGAAGATGATCATATATGGCACACATTGTGTAATAACACAGTCATGTAGGATGGGGGTTTAAATCCAAATCCAGCATTGAATCTACTTACTGGATTCCATGAGTACAATAGGTTCCCTGTGTCTCTGTGTTCAGGTATGGGCTCAGCAGCTTCCCACAGGTCAGGAATGCAGGGTTTTGGATACAATCCAGGGAAGCAGATGACAGGTAAGTGACACCATTACCCTCATCACAAGTCACACAATCATATTTTCATTTGTGCACACATTTCTATAACAGTTTCTTTCTGTACGTGTGGCTGTCAGCAGGCAGTGACTCACTGCTGGATAAGATCCAGAAAGCTGCTGAGGTAGTAGCCAGCGCTGTCTTACCACCAACTGAGCACCAGGGCATCCGTCTCCATGACAACCATTATCGGGCCGTAGTTGCACCCTCTGCTCCCATAGAGGTGGCCGTGCCAGCGTGTGCCTACAATCTGCCTGCTCGCAAACCAAAAGGTGAGACATGCCACAGGCTATAAATGGACTTCCGCCTCATTAAGGAGAAAAACAAACATTAATAAAAAATTGGGGGGGGAAATAAGCTAATATAATGTAGGAAAGCACATTAAAAAATAAAGACACCAATCCAATAAAAACAAAGAAATATATACGAAAAACAATACAGGGAAAACGAAGGGGAAAAAATGAAATATGTATGATGGTAACATGGGCTTAGGTTGGGCTTATGAAGTTTGAATCTCAAATCTCTGAAGTGTCAAATACAGATGTGAATTATCATAAATGTTCACAGTGTTACCACTACCTACAGCAGTGACCCAGTGGTGCCCGGGGCAGGTCGGAGGCGGCTGGGAAGAGACCGACAGCGGCAACAGCTCCTCTCACAACTCTTCTCAGGACATTGCAGCCTACAGCAGAGCATCTGTGGGCAGCAAGTCAGCTGGCACTGGGAGCCAATCAGGGGCTAGTAGAGAAAGCAGCGGGGACCTGTCTGAGCGGTGAGTGGCAAAGTCAATCGGTCAAACCAGTGACGTTTTAGAGCCGGTAGATTTATCTTAGAAGGTCCTGTGCACAGTTATGTCATGATTACTAGGTCGCCATGTGCAAATTAAACTCATTTATTGTTATTGTCATACCCCTTTTGTACTCTGGTCTTCAGGGTGGATGCCTTGCAGTTGGGGGACTGTGGTCAAGAGATGGCGCTCATCAGCAGACTGTCTGAAGGCTCCAGAGTTTTCCTGTCCAGAGAGGAGAGCCAGCACTTCATCAAAGAGTCAGTACATCCAAAATCAAATCAAGCGTAAAATAGTTTGGGTGGATACTCCCTTTATTTACTGTGTTAATGTCTCTGTTTTTTCCCCTTTTAACACTGTGTAATTGTTGGGATTTGTGGCCTGATTTCAGTCCTTTTTTCTTTTTTTTTTAATCTGTCAGGTGCTCCACTCTTAACTGCGAGGTTGTGGTGGAGTTGCTCTCAAGCAGGCTTCAAGATCCATCAAACACCATTAAGATGGTAATGATTGATTTACCATCTAATGAAGGCCTGTTTCTTTAAGATATTGTACGACCATTAATGTATCGTTGTATTTCTCCAATCCTGCAGCGGGCATTGTGTGCTGTAGCATGCCTCATGACCTCTGACCTCCTCTCTCTGGAGCAAATGTTTGCTGCTACACAGCGAAAGCTTCGTCTGCTGAGTGAAGGGCCTCCTGGACCTGTGGCCAACAAAGCCACAAAGGTATAAGAGAGACAGTGAGGAAAAAAGTTACATTTGTTGAGACTGATAGGACATAACTGGAGAATACTTACGTTATTTTTCTTATCTCCTCTACCAGATTTTGCGACAGTTCGAGGCTCTGATATGCGGATCTTTACACGCTACCAGGCACGAGCAAGCAGAAGCAAGTAGCAGCCACCAGGCAACACCTAATCAACTCCCTCCATCTACATACTCGGACCCTTTCCTACCAACCCACTCTGCTGACGACGACAACTTCAAACACTATCAGGTGAAGAACCTCCAGCCTGATATCTCACCTGCAGATATCAATCATCCATCTTCCCCTTCTAGTCTGGCCCACAGCGGCTCCTCGGGGGGGCTGATGAATGACAACGATAAGGGGTCTCTCATCCAGCAAGAGTTGGCTCAAAGCCATGTGGAGCCTGTCAGGACTGCTGAGGTTGAACCGGCGGCTCAAGATTCAGAGTGTAACGCAGACTTGAGCTCTTCCCCTCCCTCTGAGCCACAGAATGGGCAGCCCAGTGTGAGCAGACTGTCCCTGTTCAGCGGTATGGAGCTGGTGACCAAGGGGAGACCACTGTGTGACAGGCCTCTCAGCGAGAGACAACTATCCCAGACAGAGACAGATATGGAGGACAATTTAAGGGAGAGTCAAGCTGTGCATAACTCTGACAGTCCAGCAGACTTGTATCTCCCTTGTTCCAGTAAAACCAGTGAGGAGGCTTCTTCAGTTTGCGGTTCAGTTGTATCTGGCAGCAGCCAACCAGTATCGGCCTTCTCATTTCTCAACTCTTGACCACTCAGAGACCAACTTTTTACAGCTGGAACAGTTAAACCAATGATGTCATCAAGTATTTCTTTTCAGAAATAGATTTAATTGTATGACCGAACATCAGATCTGTAAGGTTATAATTAAACAGACAGCTTATTCACTCACGTTTGGGTTTTCACCTCTTATATGTTTGGTGCCTCCTTGGAAGCTGTATTTTAGCAGCAGCTTGAGTGAGGAGAAATAGATTATTTTAAAATATGAATGAGTGGTGCAGTCCTGTTAATCTGTGAGCGATCTTGCTGTACGTTTCTGTCTAATTTCTAACAAGTATTTCAGTATGGTTGTCTTGAATTACAGGTTATTACTGACAGTTGCTTTATCTCAGGATTCCTTTAGGTAAGTGAAACAACTTGTACGCCTCTGCAGCACGCCATGAACCTCTGAGGGGGAGAATCCCTCCATGTGTTATTTGCACTACAACTGCTTTCTCAATGGACTCATAAACTTACAAATGAAAGTTGTCTTCCACTATTGTTTTGGTACTAAGCTATTATGTTGATGTAATTGTTGTCTGAGTGTTAGTTTACAAATAATTTATTATCTCCAGCCTGTATTGATTAAAACACACTCATGAGATGTCTGTGGTTATAAAAAGTGTTGTTTGGAGAACTAATGGAAGAAATAATTATTGAGATTATTGTGTGTGTGTGTGTGTGTGTAACTGTCAGGCTAAACATCTGCAATCAGCATAATGCAAAATATCACCAAATAAACACCTTCACCATCTCATCATTGTTATTTCAGCAACATACTGTACTGTAGTGTCATGGAGCCCCATTTCATTCAAAATTAATTTATTAAATCCATTCATTATGAATTATATAAATTCATTATTATGAAATATAATCTTATAATTTCATCTTCCTTATTTTCACAATAACAATAGTTTATTTCATAATGGTGTTTTACAGATTTGACGTTTATTTCATAGTGCTGTTTTTCAGCAGAATGACTTTTTGCCAGTGGGTTGGACCTGCACGCTCATTGGCTGATCCTTCTCTGCTCTACGTCTGTAACACCAACTAGTTTTGGAACGCATTACAAAACAATGGCAGAGGAGAAAAACTCCTTCAGAATACTGTTGTTCTGTCATGAAATGTAGTTTTAAGATGTTTTAGGAGAAAAGTGAGCAGTTCTAACTTAGAATCTGTGGTCGATTTATTAAGATAAAGCCTAATTGAAAATTTGCTCTGACTCTTCAGAGATGTGAGGTCCTGCTCCGCCGGCAGGAGCACATTTTCAATTAGGCTCTATCTTGATAAATCGACCACAGATTCTGAGTTAGAACTACTAACTTCTTGCCTAAAACATCTTGAAACTACATTTCATGATAGAACAACAGTGTTTTGAAGTTTTTTTTCTTTTCTTTTTTTGGCTTCTAATGTGTTCCAAAACTAGTCGGTGTTACAGCCATACAGCAGAGAAGGATCAGCCAATAAGCGTGCAGGTCCAACCCACTGGCAAAAAGTAATTCTGCTGGAAAAACAGCACTATGAAATAAAAGTCAATTGTGTAAAACACCATTATGAAATAAACTATAATGTTATTGTGAAAATAAGGAAGATGAAATTACGATAAGATTACATTTCATAATAATTAACTTAGTAAATTAATTTAGAATGAAATGGGGCTCCATACAGTGTTGCATACTGTGGATATGGTAATGGAGCCTATCAGTATGAACAATGAATGCTACTCGTGTTTTGTTTGTTTTTGTCTCAGTAAACTCAAGCCATGTTGTTGCACATGTACAGTAAGAATGCTGAACAAAAATAAAACCTGCTGTAGTTTTTGTTACAGCTCTAACCATAACATAAGTGCAACATTTAATAAAACTGTAAAATGTATCATTGACATGTTGTAGACTTCAGCTTTCAGCAACGCTTTATTTCAACGTCAAATGATTTGGAAAATTACATAAAATATGAATCACTATCACATCTTATTTTATTTGCACACAGTGTATTGGTCATATTAAACCATCCATAAACCAGTATGGGTGACAGGCTTATGACACACATACACACGATATGTAGAATGTTTAAAAGAAGTAAACACCTGGTTACTAATTTTAAAAAACCTTTTTCTCGAGGGCTTGTTTTTGTTAGAAGTGCTCTGCTCAGCGTGCCACTCTATGAGCCACAGACTCCAGTACTTGCTATCACAGCTCTATAATTAGCCGGGTCTAATCTGAGGTTGGATTTTGGTGGTGAGGCTCCTGAAGACTCTCTGTTCCATTACCTTGAACCCGCTGACCTACCACACTTAAATGTTCTCGAGCCGTTTAAATAGTGAAAGTAACTGCCAAGAACAGTATCTAACTTCATCACTTTGGTTAGAGAAAACACATAAGGCCTAAAATGTTGTTGAACAGGATTGTTTTGGTGAGGCTCCTTGGGAGTAAATCCACTGACTCCTTCAACAACTCCCACTTCACAGATAAAAACATGCGACTGACTTCCCCAGCTGAGAGTAAACAGAATGAGTTATTGAGTAAAGTGCTTCTCTTTATTTAGTTTTGCAAGCACTTTGGATTATCACACTTTTCTTGTGATTAGCACCAATGAAAATGTCCACGCATCATTAACGCACGCATGTTAAGAGAATGATACCTCTTTATAAAGTGCACTGGGTGCGTGCACACACACACGCGCGCGCACACACAATCACACAATCACACATACACATCAATACTGCACAGTAACCACAGTGGCTGGGCCATGGAAAGGCGGATGTGCTTATGGTCTTCACAAATGGTACATGGCAAAGTGGGGATGTGGCTTCATGCCCAAAAATCTGTAAACCTCCCCACACATCATCCCCTTCCCCTTGACCCAAGTGCCGCTTGAGGCTTTCAAGGAGGGACCATTGTGCTGCTAAAGTCAGCACTGATGGGTGAGGGACAAAAGGTCAGGAAAGGGGTCACAGGTCGTGGTCATGTCGAGCCTGGGCGCCCTCTGGTCTGCAGACTGCTGAAGTGCGCCTCCCTCAGGACTCTGTTGATGTAGTCATAGGAGACACTGCTGCCATCTCCATGGAAACCGTGCTGCAAAGAGCTGGCAGAGTCTTCAGGCTTTGGGCTGAGGGAGTGCTGGGAGATGCAGTTGTTCTGGCTGTGTATACACGGCCTGGTGCTGGCCACTATTGCTCTCTCTGGACTGCTGATCCCGTTACTGCTGTCGCTGCTGGAAGACTGCAAACAGAACCAGAGATGGGCTTTGATTTTCAGCCTTGTGGACAGATGCAGAAGCAGTGAATAAAAATGTGGAGCTTTTTCTGCCATTTTAGCTGAGTATATGCAATGCATTAATGTCAGTGGGCTTTACATTAGAAACTGAGAGATGTACAATAAATGACCCTAGTTGAAAATTTGATCCTCCTTGTAGTATTGACCTTCATCACACAGTCTGATGAAGTGGGTAAACCTGTGCCTGAGTGATACTCTTAAAGATCTAAGAAAGAAAATCAATCAATTCAGCCTCACCTCTGAGTCCAAATCTGACACAAGCAGGCTGGGACCCCCTCCTGACCTCTTGGCCTGAGGACTCAGCTGTTGGTCCTCCTCACTGTCACAGCTACGGTGACGCTTCCTGAGAGAGAAAAAAAGAAATGGAGGAAGATGAGAGTATTGTAGTGTGTAGTGAACATGTAAGTGAAAGAGATAGTGTGACAGCAACGATGCAGGGGGGGAGGGGAATAGAGGGGGGTAGTGGAGTATTGGGCGGAGAAAGGCAGAGTACCAGAAAGAGGAGACCAAAAATAGCAACACACACACACTCAGGCAGTTACATGATCAGGCATGTGGCACTCCCATTATGAGAACACATTGATTAACATACCATCACTATATAAAGCTGAAGGGACACAGTGTAAATCCAGTTTACTGTGTGATCAGACTATATTGAGTGGTGGGATTAGGGTTATTATAATAAGACATGTTTATTGTCAATCGTGTTAAACACTTTGGCTGGGAGGCTTCATTAGAGAACAATTGTAAATTAATACATATTAAAAGACATACATAATATAATAGCAAAATATAAAAAGCAAGAGATAGAGGGAGAGAAGTGTATACATTTAAATATAAACGGTACATGTATATAAATAGACAGCATAGCGTGATTTAGGTACAATGTTATCCTTTCAGTCAAGGTAGTTGTAATATTGTGTGTAATAATGAATATTAAAACGCATGATTACCTGTTGTCAGTCAGCATTTCTGCAGTCTTGACGGATGTTGGCAGAGATGAAGGTTGACACTCCTGGTGAGCCGTGACTTGTTTTAAAGCTTTGGTCGGGTTACAGCTCCGCGACCATATCGGAGAAAAATCAGTATGGCAGGCTCCGTCTCATGTCACCAGGCAGTGCAGGATGTGGGAGTAAAGCCGGCTGAGGCACAGATCGACGGCTCCGGTGTAGTTCAGACCTGTCACTGCTGCTGTAGTCAAGCTAACTTCAGCTAACTGACCCGCCGCTGCTGCTAAACTTCTTCCGCTTTCGTATTCCGTCCACCGGCCGTTAATTGTGCTTAACGGTTTGCATGAAACTCGACGACAGCCTAACAAAAGAAGCCAAATAAATGAAATGTAAGCTAAAGAAAGGTTTAGCGCTGTCAGAAGTACAAGAACAGACACTTTGTCGTTGTTAACTGTGTCATACCGACGAGCTCTTCTTCGCTGAAGACCAGAGCTCCACCCCTCTGTTTACATGACGTCACCCCAGAGACTACGAAGCTACTTCCTGTGTTGATAGACTGAGCTAAGACAGCTCATTTTTATCTTCTTTCCCCATGAATTAGCTGAGTAATGTATCGTAAAGATGGAACGCTGATATGATGTCGAGAATCGGCTTTTCCATTGTCGAGTGGAAGTGTTGCAACGTGTTGTTTGCTGATTAGACTTTTAGAAATCGTTAATAACCTTCATGTGAAGTGCTGTATCTGCTGCGTGTGCACAGGCAGGTTTGAACTACATCTCTGCACTCTATGCATATGTTTGGTGCTTTGGACATTGAGTCCACTTTAATTTAGCTGTATGTTCTCATATTCATATGCTGATTGTTTTATATCCTTAAACTAGGGCTGCCACAATTATTTTCATGACAGATTGATATGCTGATTATTTTCTCGTTTAATCGATCTAATGTTTCCCCTAAAACATTGTGAATTTTTTTCGTATTAAAAATTCACACAGTCAAGGTTGACTAGAGCCTAACTAATATATTGGTCAACTGACATTAACAGCAGATATTGGCCTATCACAGATATATTTGTATCAGTGTATTGTCCAATGTGTGCCAATATATTTATTATTTTTTAAAGTTACTTAGGCAGTATTTTATGTATATTTGACATTTTAAACTCCCTATAATGCTATAGCCCATGATAAATAATTGTGTCTACTCTCTTGCTGTTTTATACCTTGAATGTGTTACAACTTATACTTCATTAAAAACTTTGACTTATGCATTTCAACCCAATATGTAGCGTATTAAGTGTCCAATATACATTTTAGTTTGCTGGCACCCCCCTTTGTGGCTGTGTATAATATAATACCAGGACACATTTTAGTCTTTAGAATCCAATTTTCACTGCTACACCTCTTTTAAATGTAGTTTTTCATAATCATCCAAAGGTTATAGGGTCAGGTACCCAACACTGCAGCAGAGAACACAATGAAAAAGAATGATCTCTGTAAAATATTAAAGTTCATCTGTAGCCAAGTTAATACTGCAGATCTCTCCTACAGATGAAGGTGATACAGCACTCTGTGGAGACACTGAAAACTGCTTTGGTCTCTAATAATCAGGACTTGGCTAAACTTTACAGTAAATACACAAAAGAAGAACAGCGTCTTCTGGAGGAGGGATTCCACCCAGGGCAGCCTGGTTCCCTTTTCCAGCCGATCACAGTGCATTCTGACTCAGACTGGATCCCCGCTCACCCCGAGGAGCCTCAAGACTTCGGGAACTTCTACAGAGACCCTTACCGCAAGACACCCAATGCTAGCCACAATACAATTTACATTCAGACCATAAGTTAGTTTGTTGGTTTGAGCCTCTGTATTCCTCACTTCTAGTGTGTGGGTGGGTGTGTGAAAATGTTCTCACAGCTTCAGCTGCAGTAAGATATAAATTAGGTTTTTACACTGACTCACAAAGTACATGGGAAAGGACATGTAATAATGCATAACTTATTTAAAATAAATCTGTCACCATGCAAAGGATACTGTGGTTTACACAGATCAATGAGGCATGTACAATACAGTTTACTTACTTACTTTTGGACTTGTGTGCAGCATGTCACACTGTTTGTTAGCATTAATTTGATACTATGATTTTTTTGTAGGTTCCTTTGGAGAGGTAGGTGCCCACACAGACCAGTATGTGGAGTGGCTCAGAGAATATTGCCGGTTACTGTTGCTGAAACAGGGTGCTCTTTCAGGGTTAACAGTAACTCGCACAACCTTCAGATCCTCACTGGTAAGATGGGAGTTTTTACTCTAAGCTGTGGCAAGCCTACAGTCATACAATAGTCTTGCGATATCAGGCAATCAGATATCTCCACCTACCAACGTGTGGGGATTTCTAAATGCACAGTAGTTGCTTAAATCGTGACAAAAACAGCCACTATCAAACCAACGCACCTTACATTTTGTCAAGGATGCACCTTACCAGAAATGATGCTCACCCCCCATTCTCCTCCGTAGGGAACTGCCTGTCATTGCATTATGAAGGGCAGCCATAAAGAGTGTTCTCTTCTCTTGAAATTTAGGTGACCTGCTACGATTTCTGGGGAACAGGAAACCAAAAGATGCTTTTTGTATTGTTGGAATCACAAGGATTGACCTCTACCCCAAAGACTCCTGGAATTTTGTCTTTGGACAGGCTTCTCTCAGTATGGGTAAGATTTTACAATGTCCTAACTAAGAAAATACAACTTTCTTAGTGATTATAACAGAGATATGTTGGCACATAAAACTAGCAGAATACCACTGAAGAGGTTATAAGTAAATATAGCCTTATTAAAATGGTTGAGGAAAATAATACACATATAATTGATAATCAGTACTCTTCTTGTATGGGGCATTTAGTGTCTGATAATGTAATGCGGTGGAGCAGCCACTAGATGGTGCTGAAGTGAAATACATCCAGGAGAAATTTTGCCCTCCTCACTGTTGATTCCTCATTGTGTTTGCAGGAATGGGTGTCTTCAGCTTTGCCAGGTATGATGACAATTTCTACACCAGAAGTTATGCTGGGAGGCTGAAGAAACGGCTTCAAAAGCAAGGGGACTATTCTGTGTTTGACGGATATTACACTCCCCCCATCACCAGTACCCTGCTGCTTCGGTCCTGCAAGGTTACTAACAAATATGCACCTTTTCCCACTCAGTTTTCATTCTATGAACTTTGGAGTGGTCTCGCCAGAGGTCCTCCATCGCTTCTTTTTATCAGTATTGGTGATTAGAACACTCAATACTAATGATAAAAACACTCAACTTCTGTACTTGTGTTTATTGTAGTTTTTTGGTTAGAAAACACAAACTTAAATTTCTTTACAGACCATGACCCACGAGATTGGCCACATGTTCGGAATAAAGCATTGCCAGTGGCTGAACTGTGTCATGCAGGGCTCCAACCACCTGGAGGAGTCTGATCGTAGGCCCCTTGACTTCTGTCCCATCTGCCTTCGAAAGCTGCATGTCTCAATTGGCTTTCAAATAACCCAAAGATACAAGGTAAAAAAATATATATATAAACCAACTGACAGCACAGTGCTGATCAAGTGTCATAATTAGGACAGCACCATCATCATATTAAGTGGAAAACAAGATATTGTTAGATTAAGCAGCTTCAGCTAATTTCTCTCATACAAACTAGATTCTGTAGTACATCCTCAATAGTACAGGAGGTCTAGTCATGGTATACTCCGTAAAAGAATAGTTTTTTTCAGCTTTGGCGCTCACTTACTTGGTCAGTGAGTTCACTGTAAGGATCATGTGCCAAATTAAGCCTGATTATTTCAACCCACTTGCTGGCACTTTATAGCACAGAAACAAGAATGTTCTCAGCTGCTTGAGTTCAAAAGAAAAGTCCTTAAAACAGACACATTTTTAAGTGTAGATATTGATAGACATATTTCACACTAAATTCACAATGACTGCTTAAATCTGAACTATACTTCTATATTTCACTTGCAGTAAGCATATAAGCTGTTTCTTGTATACAATTATTTTGTTTTCCTTATGTGCACTGTACCTGTTACTATGGTAACTTTACTGTACACACTAGTAATTTGTTGCAACATGTACTCTTTTTTTTTTACATAGAAACTTTTGGTTCTTCCTAATGATAAGATGTTAGTCAACTTAAATCTCCAGCCAATAGTGTAGTTCAGCAAAGATAAAGAGCAATCTCCTGACAATGCAATTATTTAAAGGTGGATTTTGCCTCATTTGCAAGAGAAAATCTTTGAGGATAGAAACAACTTTTTCCCCTTACCTATTTTGATCCAGGTTTAACAGAAGACCAGTTTTACCAGGTGTGTTGACACATATAGATCCATTCGGTTTTGTAGAGTCTTTCAATCAAGACTACATTTGGCCTCTTTGGGGTGAACGGGGAGAACTTGTTCAGACGCGTGTTCTGGGCAACAATAAAAACCAATGTCCAATACTGGGTGTATCTTTAAGTGCGGTGACCCATTTATTTTCATTCAATTATTTGGTCAACTTAGGACAGGTATAACTTTTGACATCACAGGTAAGTTTTCCATTCATCCGTTTCCTTCATCACAGTCATCCATTCATCACAAAGGAAAAGAGATGTCACACTGACACGGTCAAAAATTGATTGCCCTCCCCTTCACACACACACCGTGCTCATTACCTGGGGTTACCTATATGCATTTCCAGTGCTTTGTACAACCCACTCTTCAAACACAAAAACGTCATATACACATATATGGTCCTCAGTATAACAAGGAAACAAAAAATAGAAAACCAAAAATAATATTATGGCTCCAACAGGTTTTTTGAATCTTTTCTAACTGATTATCTGTGTTCATCAGGCCTTACTGCACTGGATGAAGGAAGATCAGAGTCAAAAATCCACTCAGGAGGAGGCTTCTGCCTGTCAGTCTGCACTCCACTTTCCCAAACCCACTGAAGCCTTTCATACATCCAAACTGTGGCTCCGCAGGTGCCTGGACATACTGGGAGAAAAATGAATGATAAGACTTCCCCATAACTCTGGGTAAGAGCTAGGCCAAGTAGGGTGTCTAAATGCACATATCATGAACTATGCATCATTTACTCTGTGTTTAACATTTCTGCTGCTGTTTATTATCAAAACATATCTTAATGTTGTTATGAGTGTTAAAGCCAATTTAGAATGACAGCAGGGCCCACGAGATGTATTGGCTGCCTATAGCAATATGTCTAGAGGAGACTCTTTATATTTAGTATTCATTTATATACTAAGTGAGCATTTGTGATCAGTTTATACAAATGTTGTGTATAGTGGCTTAGTGAATGATCTGATTGAAGTGAATCAAAATGTTAATATATGATATGTGAAAGTTAAATGTTTATAAAAATAAACAATTACACATGATTAAGATGCTCAAATCACTATGTAGCTTTATTGTGATCGAACACATTTTCATTATAAAAAATATGACCTCACAGTGCATTGTCAGGTTGGTGACAGTTTGATTAAAAATAATAACTTTTAATCACACGTTTTCACCTGAGCTTTATGTATTTCCTATAACACAATCTTTCAATAGATTTCATGTTATAGAAGCTGTGCAATTAATTGTTCTTGCGGCTACATTTGCATCACAGTGTTTTTTCTGGCTATCATTACTGTAGTGATCACCAGCAGGTTTAGTTTATCAAGTTCAAGTGTTACATCTTCTGTCTGGAACATCTGAAACTACGCCACCTCCAATACAAGATCACACATGGTCCATTTTAAACAGATCCATACCTGCCACATGTCACTCAAACCACTGTCTGTTAAAGCAAGAAACTAACTCAATAGTTAGTAATTGTAACAAAATTGACACTATAAAAAAACACTTTTTGGTACATTAAGTATGTAAGGCACAACTGCTACATACGTATTTTGATCTCAAAGTTCTCAAGATTGCCCCAAGAAGATCTTCAATGGCATCTTAATATTGGTCTTTATTCTTTGCCAGCAGTAGTCTTTAGATAGTCTTTTTCTCATATGGCTTGACCCTTTTATTAAAATTATCCTGTGGTATCAGGTCAACGGCCATCTCCCGTTGCAGCCGCCTGGTTGTGGTCCAAGTTGTCATCTTCTGTGCAATCCTCTGGACTGTCAGTTTTTTTGTCCAGTTTATCGACTTCACTTTTTTCTTCAAAGGGCGCTTTTACTTCAAGTGTGTCTTCACAGGATTTTGAGTTCCTCGTCCTACACAGTGATCCTTTCTTAGCAGGTTTTACTAAACCCAAGAACAAGGCACTCAGTCCCATGCCGATGGCACAAGAGTAGAAGGCTGATCCGTAGTTCTTTGTCACATCCACCAGCACACCTACAGGTAGAAAAGAATTCAGATGAAAATGTTACATATCGAGTTCATTTATCCTTTCATGAGGATTACTAATCCTAACCTGGCCCAGATCCACTATACAGGTAATCTGGGCAAGTGCCCAGGGGCCCTTGATCAGAAAGGGGCCCTCCGTGATGGGAGAAAAGAAAACCTCTTTTACTCTTGTACTCTTTTACTTTTTTTGGTCAGACTTCACAGAAATTGACACACTCTCTTGATGTTAATTCTTATTGTTGCTTTCATGCGAAGAAAATAAAATCTTGCGATTGGCTTTAATTTCTCATTATGACGGCTGGGAAAGTAACAATTGGCCAGCATGTCACAATGCACTGTGGTTCTGTGGTTAGTGGTTAGTTTGTATCATGTAGTGTGTGGGAAAAAAAGATCACTTATCGGGAAATGGACAGCGCCGAATGTTACCAAAAGCCCAGTTGGGAAGTCAAAAAAAGAGAAAGAACTGGCTGTAATAATAAAAGAGAAGAAAAACAAAAGTCGTATTTCCAGTAAGGAGGCTTTCTGTGCTCTCTTTGATGCAAGAAAGAAGAACCTCTAATGGTAATTTTAATGGGCAGGGTGGGTAACATTGGTTGGACGTGATTTGTGCAGCGAGACAGTGTGGGGGGGTCCATGACTGTCAGTGCCCAGGGGCCCCTGGGGGTACTAATCCAGTCATGGTCCTAATTAACTAATATGTGAAAACAGTTGTATTATGTCCTCTGTGGCTCTGAAGGGAGCTTTCTAATGTCGTTACAAACTCTAGCGGTGGTATATGCAAGACATAGTGTTTCTGCATCTCCTGTCTGCCTAAAGTCTGAGTTACTTTTTTCCTCTCTCACTCTCTTTTTTCAGCTTTAATTTTACAGTATGTACATTGTAACTGCATACAGCCAATGTAGAATCATATCCACATTTATGTAGAAAAATTAGTTTGTAGTCCTCATGAAAAAAAGCCTCCATGAGTGAACAGAGGATAAAAGCTGCAGTAAAGTGGAACCATAGCCAGTGTTTTTAGTAAACTTACCTCCAAGTGGGGGTCCAGCCAGCCCAGCAAAGCTTTGTATGAACACATAGACACCAGCAGCTGAAGACATCCTCTCTATGCCTACCACATCATCCTCAGCCAGCAAGGGGATGTGGGTGCATGCTAGGGTCCCCATAAAAAACCCATACAAAGCACAGCACACAGTCAGGCCATAGAACTCTGTGACCAAAGCAAATCCCACTAGATCCACAGTCATTATAAGTACACATGCCAGAATGACCAGCAGCTTCTTTTTCCTGAACCGATCTCGGCTTAGGATCCATCCGATTGAGAAACGGCCTAAGATTTCAGCCACAGCCATGATAGAGAGCATGTAGGAGGCACGGTCCCTCTCTACACCTCGACTCACACTAAGCTCGATGATGTAGAGTTGAGGGGCAAAGAAGCCGAGTGTAGCAAACATTCCGAAGAGAGAGTAGCAGATGAAGCTGCACTCTCTGAGGATGGAGAAATCTAGAAGTTTAGAGCTCTTTGCAGACAGCTTTTCATCTCCCGATTCCTTTTCCTGGTCTTTTTCCACTTGTTTCTCTGAATCTCCGTTCCTTATCACCTCAATCTCAGATACTGTAATGTCTGCTTTACTGTTTTCTGCATTTTTCTGTTCTGTCTCTAACCTTGCTTCCTTCTGCAGTAAAGTCTCCTCTGGGCTGCTGTCATCTGTGTCTTTGAGAGACTGGACACCAGTGTCTCCAGTGCTCACAGAGTCTCTGGTTAATTCATTTTCCAGACTGTGGGAGGTATTTGGTTCAAATGATGTCTTGTTTTTCATAGAGTCGCCTGGGTTTGTGTCCTCTACGTTTTCCTGTGTACTAAGGACTTCCCACTCCTTTCTGTCAGTCTCTGTTTCGTGGGTTGCTCTGGGTTTGATAATGATTGGCCGAAGCAGAGCACCACAGATGATGATGGTGGCTTGCAAAGCTCCTATTACTGCCATGGTATGCCGCCAACCAATATGGTCCCTCAATGCAGAGAAGGCTGAAGGGCAAGAGGAAGTATTAAGTCAGTGTTAGGCAGTAAAATTATATCTGTGATATTAAGTAAGAAGTGTTCTTTCTATATAGACTGCTACAGAACAGACATAAGATCAAATAAAACATGACTGATGCCCTTAGTTGTAATTATTACTGTGTTTCAGGCTACAGCTTCATTAAAAATGTCTGTGAGCCTTTGAATAAATAATTTCCTTAGACATTTTATTGAGTAATCTTTCCAAGAGTTTTTCTCCCACAGAATAAGTCATTCAAGCTCTTCCTAAAAAGCTGCAACTTCTCATTAGTATACAGATACAGATACAGTGATCCTTGGAAGAAATTATCCCCAGAACACACACAGCTTCTTCACTCACATGGTGCAAGAGCAAACATGGACAGGGACTCTCCAGTCGAAGCAATGGCTATGACCAAAGACCGTCGATGGGTAAAATATTGGGACAGGATTGTCACAGTTGGCAGGAAGGTCAGACAGTAGCCCATACCTGCAAAGTGGAAAAGATGCACACATATTTAAAACTGTAATTTAGCTCGAGGCATTGCTAAAGAACAATTTCAAAAAATAATAATGTATGTAAATCTAAAAAGAGAGCAATTCAATACCTGAAACTAACCCGTAGGTGATGTACATCTGATTGATGGAAGTGGTAAAGCTTGTGGCAATGGTACCCGAGGAAATAAGTAATCCTCCAATCATTACAACAGGTTGGAACCCAAAGCGGTTGGTCATCACAGAAGAGAGAGGACCTGAGGACCCATGGTTAACAAATGTTAAGTGAACACAGTCCAAATTAAATAGCTTGTTTCTTTGTTGTGCCAGCCTGGCACCCACTTCACCCCACTATCTACTCACCATTGAAAGTCATGACAAACACGCAGATGGAAACAACCCAGGAGACTCGACTGTTGGTCTCCCCAAACTGCTCCATCAGGTCCTGCAGGAAGATGCCGAAGCTCTTGATGGTACCATAGGTGAAAACCTCCACCATGAAAAACGCCACGGCCACCACCCATCCCCAGCCTCCATCAGGGGCCTGTGGGTACACATTGGGTCCCAAGAAACGTGGACCCTTGAGTCCACACAGTGCCATGTCTTGTAAAGAGAAAGGACAGGTTTAGTGACTGGCAACATCTTTAAAAATGAATTTAATACGTGATTCAAATGTCTAAACTTTGACTAGTTGACTGACTTGAGGAAAACACAACATTTGTGCAAAATATGGTTGCAAAATGTCAATTAAATATGAATCTTGAGCAGGCTGATGTAGTTTGCTTAGTATTGTACAGGCGCTTAATAAGGCATGAACACGAAGATTAGTGTCACTTACGCTAGCCCCCCCTCAAAACTGGGACACAGTGACTAAGTTATGTTTACAGCTGAAAATACTTCTGTTTCGCTCATAGAAACAACAAACATATTTGCCTATAAATAAAGTGGTTCTGTGCATCCTCACAGGCTACTGTTTGTTTACTGTAATGTACAAACACTGTCAGTGCTGTGACCATAGACGGAGAAACCAGCAGTACTAGTACATAGGGGGGTATAGGGGTAAAATTAGATGTTTTTAGCATTTATTCAGTAGCAAAGAACATTAAAATGACTTTTGGCTCTGATTCTAGCTTAAATTAGCATTTGAATGGGATTTGGTGAGCCCAATGTAGGAATAAAATGTCACACAACTTTATTTACAGTATGCCGTCACTATGTAAATGTAATTTTTCCTCGCAGTTCAAAAATGATGAATGAATGAATGATACACAGCTTGGCCCAGCACAGCTGTCAAAATGTCAACACTTGTGTCTGTGAGCTATACAACTCTGTCTGTTTTGGGCAAAATATACCATACACAGCAAGTCGTAATCATACTGTATATTTATACTTAAGTAATTACCTCTAATGTTTTACAGATTTGAATCTTTTTTTAATCTTGAGGCAGACATCATGATACCTTTAACACAATGAAACCATGAAACCAGTTAACATGAAACCTTGCTGTGTTTGATCTGGTTAACAATTTCTCTCATTTTGGTCCATTTAATTATAATTTCTGATTTAATTTTGATTCGACCACTTTGACCCCATTGGCTTCCAAGTGTCTACATTAAAAACATTTAAGCATACGAAAATTCAAAATTATTCAAAAAACACTATCATATACATTCACATGTATAACCTACATACATTGGCACATATACTGTATGCACATACATCTATACATCTAAACTTATGGAAGCATTATTTATGATACACATGGGTTTCCTGGGAACACTGTTTTGATCATCCTACCTATGTTTGGATTCCATATCTACTGGGCATTTTGTTTGACCCCATCATTTTCCAGAATTACAAACATGTTGTGTAACTTTCCTCCCAGTTTTTAGGCATATTTCACAACAGGAGGTGGCTTTCATAAGCTGCATTGGTATGTTACTAATCATAGTGTAAATCCCTTTTTTTCTCCCAGTGACTTCATACATCACAGTGCGGTAAGCTGAAAAACACATGCTGTGATCTTATACTATTCTATACTTTACACCTGACATAGATGTAATAATGCAGCACCAGTGCAGACCAGGAAAGAAAATGAGTGTGACATATAGGCTACACCTACATTATGCACAATTACCTGTGACTGTTACTGTTAGCAGATGAAAGTTAACGGACCTTGAATTAATATTGGTATGTCAAGTTAACATTTCCAAGGTCAAGAAATGAGCCTTCACACTTAAAATGTAGACATAATATTTTGAAAGACGCTTTAACAATCATATCCAGTTTTAGTAAACATTCCTGTGTCACAACTACTAATATTTTATCTTTGTAATAGGATAATACTTGTAACAGTTGACTTTCCTTTTGAAACCTCAGACTCAAGGGATGTATGTACTTTGTCAAGCTACTTCAATAACTTGAAATTAAATGCATCAACTAGAGTTGCAGCTAGTGATTAGTCGATTAAATCGCCAAATGTAGTGATAAAAGATGTTTTTGAAGATAAAAAAAAGTCTAATTCCAGCTTGTAAAATGTGAATATTTTCTGGTTTCTTAAGTCATCTAAGACAGTAAACTAAATATATTTAGGTTGTGGAGTCCGGGATGGGACAAAACAAGACATTTGAGGACGTCATCAAGATTTTTCTGACTTTTTGTAGACCAAACAACTAATCGATTAACTGAGAAAATAATCAACAGATGAATCAACAATGTAAATAATCGTTAGTTCTAGCTGTAGCCTGAGCGAAGAGCAACTTAGGTCATAAGCAACAAGGATATGATGGACATTAGGGCTGAAATAGTGTAGACTAAAAAGTGTGGACCAAACTAAAGTACATGGTTTGGATTCCTTTTCGGTTAGGTGTTTCTGTTTCCCAATGGAAATCCAACACGACTCAAAACAGTTTAAAGTAGCCTCCATAAAGATCTTAGACTATTTCAATCATATGAATAATCATTATAAACCCCTTGGCTTTGTAACATGGGCAGCTGTTGTTTTGGGAATGACTGTCTTGTAACAAGATCCGACGTCCTATGGTCATTATGATTTAGTACTTCACGCACACAAACTCACAGGACACGTCTTCGCAAGTGTTCAACCATTAGTTGTATTTAAACGGGACAGTTTACTACTGTGTTTGAATTAGGATGGGGAGGAGGGGTGGTCAGATTGTAGTAGGAGCCATATGTTCCGTCCTCACGCGGCTGACGCAACGTTGTCTGTCTACAGCCGGCTCACGTGGTCGATGGTCAATGCGCCTTTAATCACTGCTCACACACACTTTGTAAGTATTTAGGCTGTATGTCCTCTTTAATTCTATACTTCATTAAGAGCGTGCTGAATATACTTTGTCATAATTAGGAGTTTCAGTTAAAAAATAACAATTAAAAAAAAAATATATATATTGCTTATATTTACGTTGTCCGTCTCACCTGTGTGTAGTTTCAGACGGGAACAATCCTTCCCTCGCGCGACTATTGCCGCTGTAATCCCGCCAGAGTCGCGCGCCTTGAATGAACGACTGAACTTTACGCACACATACTCTCACGTCACGTGCACACGTCCACACAGGGAGACATACATACAGACAAACTAGCGTTCAGACATGCTCTGATATAAGCACGCATTCATGAGCTCCCCCTTCCTGAGGAACCGGGGAGGGAGGGAGGGAGGCTGGTCCAACCAGTTCCCTCTCCATAACCCCCTTCAGCTGTGGGGTGCAAAGTTGTTTAGAAGTCTGAGTTCAAGACTGGTGTGTGTTTGACTTAAGTCACTTTCAGGGACGCATACTAGATTTAAGACCAGTTGTTTGGGTACGGTTTGTCCAACTGGGGACAAAAGCCTGTCTGTTTCTGTGTACTTACCCCAAAAATGACCTAAGTACACATCTCTCTCTCTCTCTCTCTGTGTGTGTGTGTGTGTGTGTGTGTGTGTGTGTGTGTGTGTGTGTGTGTGTGTGTGTGTGTGTGTGTGTATAATCTGTCATAAACTACTTTACGGGACACATCTCAGACTTCAGACCAATGAATTGGGCACAGCTTGTTCAATTTGGGGACAAAAAGCCGTGTCCCCTGTCTGGAAAAGCTGATTTTTGGGTCAGTGGTTAAGGTTAGGATGTGGGTTAGGTTAGTGGTGATGGTTAAGGTTAGGATAAGTCTCTAGGTAATGAATATAAGTCTATGTAATGTCCCCAAAAGTGAACTTGATCTGTTTTTCCTCCTGTTCATACTAACCATTAGAAGATCCTGTCTTTTTGTTACTACACCACAGCTCAACATGGAAACAAAAAGACTGTAAATGTTTTAGATATCCACTTGATATGACTAACTTAGACTGCTGAAGCCTCATATAAGCTTCAGATAAACAAAATGACACACCGTAGGTTTTGGCCCCCCTCACTTACATTAAAAGCACATTTGGAGGAGATCTTTTAACAGCCAGTATAAAGAGGAGAAATGATTACAGCAGGGTGTAATCTTTCAGTGTACATATGGACACCTGACTGCTGTTATAAGACAGATATGAAAAATTGTGAATTTATCCTTTAAATGGAGAAGAGACCGTTTGCTGTCTGTTTTGTGGCTGTGTGTTTGTCTTATCTGCACTTAGGCCGTACACGTTGGCGAATGGAATTCATTGTCTAATAGCCTTGTGGTTTGGGCCAAGAATTTCATCTGTTGCACAAACGCTGATATTCAAGTTTAACCTGATTTACTGGTGTGATGAAGAAGACAGCATATTTGGTCATTGTAAACAACTTTAGACCTGATTGGATCACACTCAGAGACGCTTACCTCCTGCTGATTTTTATCACTGTCACTGTGTTTACATGCCCACAAGAAACTGGTTATTGTGAGTTAAAACCGGAAGATTAGCTGTATTTGTCTTAATCCCAGATTACAAAAATCAGGTTTCTAGTTTACGTGACATTTTCTGAGAGTTTTTAGTAGATAATTGTGAGTTCTGCATGACCTTCCTTTTCTTCCTTTCAGAAAATAAATATACCAGTACCAGTCAAATGTTTGGACACCCTTGACTGATACTACTGTATAGTTAAATGTGGGAGTAATTTAGCCCTGAGGATGTCAACATGACCTCAGACTGAGTTACTCTTATGACTACATTACGAATAGAATCCTTTTTGAAGTTTAATTCAATGTAATTGATATCCAGCAATATTTGTCAAAAGACTAAATATTTCACAGTTTCTAGAAGGACTGAACACATTTTAATCTAACAATTTATGGACAATTTTAGATATATTTTTTAGACATTTTTGTATCTCTGTTTCGTAATTTGTGTCTGCACTAAATAATTGATTCTTGAATGCAAAGTAAAAACAATGAAAACAGCCAGATCTTGTTATTGAGCTGAGTATTTCGGACCTTATTGCATGTAATGTAAATAACGTATATCTGTAGCGATGAACAGCTGGCTGATAGCTACCTCAGTGTATTATAAAAGTGCTGTATTGCAAAGCTGTTGAGCTCAAGATCTCAGCGGGAGAGTTGCCTTATATCGCTCAGTCAACATCAGCCACCAGCCATGACAAACACGATCAGTTATAAATGGTCAAGGCTTCATCTCACACCGGAACACTTTATAGTTCATTCACACACACACACACACACACACACACACACACACACACACACACACACACACACACACACACACACACACACACACACACACACACACACACACACACACACACACACACACACACACACACACACACACACACACACCCCTTAAATTAAATACACAGTCCCATCTCTGGCAAGTAGAGTTGTGTTTAAAAGAGTTAAACACAATTCTTGAGTTAACAGAGTTGTGTTTTCATGGGTTAAAAAAAATCGGGTGTGTACTTTTGCGGGGAAACGATTGCACTGCTTTTCCAAAAATATGATATTTACCTCATCATTTTCCTTATGTGTACAGTACATGCAGAACGTTTAGAGAGAGAGTATGTGGTTATCTGGCTACAGAAGTGTTTCACATTTCTGTTGTTACAGATTCAAGCACCCTTTACCTTCTATAACATGATCCCTTCTTTTTGGCATTTGAATGTACTTTTAATGCCTTTGTGTGAGTTAGCTGAGAAGTCAATTCACCAGTTTTCAAAGTTTGACAAATGTTTGCATATCAAAAGTGTGTTTCTGGAGTTTCCTTCACTCTCTGTCATAACTACATTCCTTTTTGCAGACTTTGCATTGTATCCCGTTTGTATTGAATATAATTGAGTTCACAGAGTGAGGGTATGCTGTGCTGCTCATGGTTTAAAGAGTGTGTGCCTGCGAAGATTTAAATAAACATGTAACCTATTGCAGATTTTTGGACAAAATGGCGGAGGGTTTCACTCTGCTGCTGTCTGGGATGCTGCTATGTGGCCTGCTTCTGCACATGGTGTCCCAGCACGGAGTTGATAAGCTCAGTAAGAAGCCCAATTTCATCATCATACTGGCCGATGATATAGGCTGGGGTGACCTGGATGCTAACCAGCCTGAAGAGAGGGCAAACAACACACCTCACCTCAACCTGATGGCCCAGCAAGGACTAAGGTAGAGAATATATGTATTCATTTTATAGTTGATCTGTTATGTAGAGCTAAAGTCCATGTCATATCATTAAAATATGATCTGTATAATGCTATTTTAATCTGTGAAATGGGAGAGTGAGACTTCATGACAAAGATTATATATTGTCACACGTTAAAGTCTGAGTATGAAAATAAAAATATTATCTATTCCAGGCTGACAGACTTCCACTCTCCAGCTTCAACCTGCTCTCCATCCCGTGCTGCCATCCTGACAGGCCGCTATGGTTTAAGGAATGGGGTGACTCATAACTTCGCTGTGGGCTCTGTGGCCGGTTTGCCTCTGTCTGAAGTTACCTTGCCCCAGCTGCTACAGAAGGCGGGATATTACACAGCCATGGTCGGGAAATGGCATCTCGGCCATAATGGACAATATGGTCCAACTAAAAGAGGTAAATGGAACTTTGACATTTACAGGTTCAGATCAGGTAGGAATTTCACAAAGAGACGTGTCAGTTTGATTAAGCTTTCTTTATATCTTGCACATGGAAAAAAAATCCTTTAGCTTTTCAATCTCAAGCACAAAGTGAGATCACAAAACACGCCCCGCTTCACCTAAAGTGAGATCGTAAAGGGATTGGTTTTGGGTATGAATATTAGTTTCCCCACAGAAATGGGCCGATCACAGTTTATTAGCAAAAAAACCCTCTCTCCCTCTTATGTTATGTTGCTTCAGTCACGTCTTTGGAATACTTTAGTAAACTTACAGTTCAAATAAACAACCTTTTGCAACACACAGGTGAGATTAAATAAAGTTATCTGAAACCACAGTAAGCTGTTAGGAAACTGCCCCACAACAGCCACAAGCTGAAACAGGAAAAGAAGAAATAGAGGAGTGAGATGCAAATAAGAAAATAGGAACATAGGGTACATTGACTATATATATAGTAGAAATGCATAAATAAAACAGGTTAGAGTCCGGTTTTAACAGTCTGTAAAATGGCAGCTATCAGCAACAGAAGAATTGCTGAGATACAGGTTAAGCATTTATTTTAACAGTAGAAGGACTACACGTTATTTTAAAAAGCGTAAATACCACATGAAACAATGAGATGTGAGCTCCAAACTATTGCACAACATTTCTCCAGGTTATGGCATTTGTCAGTCTTCCTCTGCTTTTCCAGCCACATCTAGTTTGCAAGTGGATCCATCTGCCTCGCTGCAGGGAATAGACTAAACATTGTCACTAATTGCAAACACTCTGCAGCTGTCTTGTGAGACAACAGACTTGCTCCTGACTCTTCGCCTGACTCAACACCCACCCAGCACCCTAGCAACCTAAATATGTGTACCACACCATGTTTCTTATCTCCTGGACAGGGTTTGACTACTATTTAGGGATTCCTTACAGTAATGACATGGGCTGTACCGACACACCAGGATATAATCTGCCCCAGTGCTTCCCCTGTGACTCATCTGGACCTCAAGTGATCAGGTCTGTGCTCCTACATCTGACACCTTCTCAGCTAATTCCCTCTCCACATGAAAACCTACACACACACACACACACACACACACACACACACACACACACACACACACACACACACACACACACACACACACACACACTAACCATTTATACTATTATTATGCTATATATTGTAGATTGAAGAGGCGTGTCCATGGAGGCTGTTATTCCAAAGTGGGCCTTCCTCTGATTGAAAACAGCAGTATTGTGGAGCAGCCCCTTGACCTGTTGACTCTAACAGAACAATACAAATCTGCCGCACTCAGAATCATACACAATGCAAAGTACAGTACAGCTGCAAAGACACACAGTGTATAATAAGAATATATATTTTCCTGTTGCTATGTGTTTTATGGGACAAATCATTTATTTATAGTGTGAAAAGTTTGACTTTGACAGAACTTTTTTTATTATAAGTCGTTCTCCCCTCTTATCTAAAGGATATGCTCACTTGTGTGTGTGTGTGTGTGTGTGTGTGTGTGTGTGTGTGTGTGTGTATGTGTAGTACATTTTACATAGGATGTTCCAGAAGTCAAGATATTTGAGGTATAACCCTCATTCTGCCAAGGACTACCGACTGGGACCCCACGAATATATGACTGTAACAAACAACCATCATAGCTAAATATGATCTTATTTCTTCTCTAAACATTATTAGTTAGGGTTAGCAAGTTGTTATTGTTTTAGTGTCAGGGTTAACCCTTTCCAGTACACCCCTGGGAAGAGTAGTATTTTGGGGTCGTCAACAGACTACATTAGAGAATCTGTGTTTTCTGCATTTCTATCTGTCTCCTTTAAAATGACAGAACTCCCCATCCCCATTAGTGTGTGATACTTTAAATTAGCACCCAGGGCAAACATGAACTCAATAAATAGTTCCATCTATTAAAACTGCACAGGCAGAATTGGGTGCTCAGTACCTTGGTATGTTTAAAAAACACTAATTCAAACAGAAACACAAACTGAAGTCATTAAGAACAAATTTGATTGACAAAGTCATGAAAAACTTGAATAATGGAATAACGCACCTGTGAGATATGACCAACCTCTGAGGTCTGCGGGTACCCCAGTTGGTAGGACTAAGGTTAAAAAGAGGATTTATTTGACTTCCATGTATTTGATGGCAACAGGCTGCTGCAGTGCAAACATGCTGTGAATGAATATGTCCTCAAGGTTGTAGCACTGTTATTGCTGTACCTAATTGGGCAACCTGTGTGTTTGAGCCAAACCAGCCCTGAGTACTGAATCCCGTTGGTGTCAGTATGTTGTCTTCTGACTCAGCAGTCTTTGAAACCTAGTCTCTGTGTGTGTGTGTGTGTGTGTGTGTGTGTGTGTGTGTGTGTGTGTGTGTGTGTGTGTGTGTGTGCGTGTGCGTGTGCGTGTGCGTGTGCGTGTGCGTGTGCGTGCGTGCGTGCGTGCGTGCGTGTGTCTGTATGTGTGAGGTGTCGGGGGGTAGTAATAGAAGAGAGATCCAGAAGAGATTGCCAAGAAACTGAAATGTGTTTGTCGATAGGGGAATAAGACACCTATCCAAACACACAACTTCAAAAAGTTTACTGCACTGATTTCTTCCACGTCACTGTGAGAAATTGATAACCCTATCATGGCAATGATCAAAAGAACTTTGGATATTTTGGAAGGTCAAGCTTTCTATAATCTAAATAATAACTTACTCCCTTGTTCTTAAGACTATAAACTCATGATTCATACTGTATCACCACGTCCATCAAAACAGACAAAGAGACCAAAAGAGTCTGATCAACTTTAAGTCATGTTGTACAGCATATCTACAAGATGTATTAACTCCTTCGTCACTTGGGTCAAAGTGTGGATCCACAAGCTCTGAGTTTTTGACGCTTGTTTACTTGCTTAGTGGATAAGGTTGCAGTTATTCTAAGTTTTGAAATTGAGGAGTATTGCATGTCTCCCAAGTGTAGTGATGTGGTTCTTTCATGTGTTTTTAATGTTTTTTGAATAACACTGGAGCTCAAGGAAGGGCTATGCTACAATTTGTGTTCTTAAACTATTTTGTTTTTATTTTATTTTATTCCTATTCTATTTTATTTTGTTCTTAAACAAAATAAACATGTCATTCAAGTACAAACAGGCATATTGGCTATAACTGTACTTTCTGTAGATATTTCAGACAGATTTTTAAACAGAGGAGCCTTTTCAGTTTGCCTAGATGGAGTTGAGAATGATGGTAGTGGTACAGTCTGTAAAGTCTGTGTGTGTGTGAGTTTGTGTGTGTGTGTGTGTGTGTGTGTCTGTGTGTGTGTGTGTGTGTGTGTGTGTGTGTGTGTGTGTGTGTGTGTGTGTGTGTGTGTGTGTGTGTGTGTGTGTGTGTGTGTGTGTGTGTGTGTGTGTGTGTGTGTGTGTGTGTGTGTGTGTGTGTACAAGAAGGGCATGAGGGCAGTGAGCCCTGCTGTTTGCAGCTGTTTGTGAAAAGCAACATAGCCTGCATGCTATTGTACAGGGGTCATGTGAATGAGTGCAGCGGTTATCAGTCATGTCAGTCAAAACCAACTTTTGATGCAGTAAAAGTATCATGATATCATTGGATTGGATAGATAATCAGCATGTCTTGTCATTTTATTTCAAAAGAAATCTGTTTGTGTGCTAATACCAACTCACAGAAAACATTTGTCTGATTTTGTGTCAAACTCTTCTCTGCAGGGAGCGAGAACAGCCCTACCTTCTCTATATAGCACTGGCTCACATGCACGTTCCCTTGGCCCCTCCGCTCCCCCCAGATGCCCTCTCCCATCGCCTGCATGACGGCAGAGTTTACGCTGCCAGCCTGCGAGAGATGGACAGCCTGGTGGGGGCAGTAAAGAGCGCTTCTGATGACGCAAATACTCTCATCTGGTTCACCGGTTAGACAGCTGTTGGCTGTTCTTACACTCCACCACTGTCACTGTTATCCTACATAAGCCTTATACATAGTCTTATACAATATGTGTGCTTTACATGTAGGTGACAATGGTCCTTGGGAACAGAAGTGTCAGTATGCAGGAAGTGTAGGACCCTTCAAAGGAACATGGCAGAGCAGCAGAGGTATAAAAAAAAACTAATCCTGAGTCTTTTCATGCACGCTTGATAAGAACAATTGATGTGGTAGTGGTAATAGCTACTGTGCTATACTTACTGCTGTGAATTTTAATATTCTATTGCCTGTGTATGTGAGGTGGGGGTTCAGCTAAGCGGACCACCTGGGAAGGAGGTCACAGGGTGCCAACAGTGGCCTATTGGCCTGGTGTAATCCATGCAAACACCACCAGTGCCGCCCTGCTCAGGTATTCCCTTCAGTACTTAGGTCAATCTTACATTAACAATGTAGATCCTATATGTACATAAGGACTTCACCCCTGTTTACTGAGGCCTACCACTTGTTCATTAAGCAGGAAGATGCAATTGGAGACATTTATGTGAGTTTTCTCAATCGTCAACCTCTGTTTTTGGCTTCTTGTTAAGTTGGGAAAAAAAGTCAGTCCTCTGTTCATCTTTTTTTTAATCCTCTCACAGTGGTATGGACATTTTCCCAACCCTTCTGTCCCTGGCAGGAGTAACACCACCCTCAGACAGACGTTACGATGGCATTGATGCCACAAATGTCCTCCTGCGTGGAGAACACACCGGTCACAAGGTACAGACAAATCTTAGCTATAAATACAACTTTTTCATTTTCTTTGCCTCTTCAGTGGGGATGATTCAGTTGATTTAAGGCCTTGCTGCACACTTTAGTTCTTTTTGTTTGTCTTGTAGTTTCTCTTCCACCCGAATAGCGGTGCTGCAGGGAAGTTTGGTGACCTGCAGGCAGTTCGAACAGGGAAATACAAAGCTTTCTACATAACAGGTAGGCTTCAACATGGATCCATGGGGCTAAAACAATCACACTATATTACAATGACACTGACTTGTATGTAATGTTGTTAAAGTAATTAGTCTGAAAAATTACAAAACTAAATTATCTGAGTGCAGGTCATTTTGAAGATTATTATTCAGGACATTGTCAACATGGCCATACCCAAATGTGGCCTTTCTGTTTCTCTGTCTGCAAAATTAGTATCTGAGCATAACTCGTTAGGGTATCCCTAACCTTAATATTAGTTATCAAAGAAAGATTTTTACATAAAAGCCTAAAAGCATTTTCTCCTGCTTTAACATTTTCTTTTGTAAAACTGGGTGCATGTGGCCATAGAGGAGCAGTTTGAGTAAAAAAAAAAAAAAAAAAAAAGATTAAAAGTGAAAAAACACATTGCAGGTGCAGCTGAGGCATGTGGTGGTTCTACAGGAACTCAGCAGCTCCATGACCCGCCATTAATATTTGATCTGGAACGTGACGAGGCTGAGGAAACACCCATTGAGGCCGGGACGCCTGAATACCAGACGGCTGCAGATAAAATCGCCCGCAGGAGGGAGGAGCTGTTATGGGACATTGCCACTGACACGTCTGTGTCTGCATCAGACTACACCACAGACGAGTCAGCAGCACCCTGCTGTGACCCGACACAGGCTGTTTGTCGCTGTCGCACGCTGGGCTGAGGGTGGGAAGACACACACGCATGAACACTCACACTCACACAAAAGACTGAAAAAGAAGCACACAGATGTAAGCAAACAGATGTAGAGACAAATATCTCATGTGGATGTGCTCAGCTGTTTGTAGAATGTGTTGTGTGGGAGGTTCAATGTCCTGATGCTGCAAGAGATGTGCAAACAAGCACAGAGAGCAGGGGGCCAGACTTTGGACACGTAAGTCAGAGTGATAATAACTCAGGAAAAATAAGATATATCAAACCATGAGACACTAAAGAAAAGCTACAATTTATGTTTAAGTGCAATTGAACACACTCAAACCTCTTAAATGTCCAGAAGCCTTGTTAGTAGATGTTAGATATGTGATGACACAGGATTTAAACATTTGAAAGTGATTTTTTTCATCAAAACACACAGCAGGGGTTGAATTGCTTCTCAGCTTTAATGAGTCTCTGATGTAATTGTCCAGTATTGAACAGCTCAATGCAGTGTAAGGGTGTCCTAACAGCGCCACCTTTTGGCAACTCAAGGGTATTACCATGTTACTTATTACAACAGTAATATATATAAATGTTATATATACATTATACACACAGTAAAAATCCTCAATATATAGTTACGCATGGTAAGTCTATGCGTTGATGTGTAATACTTAAAACATTTTCAAAGAGAATACAGCAAAATAAAAATAACCATGACGTACATGTTAACATTATTCAGCATCATGTAGCAAATAAAAAGGTCTTCAGGATATCACTGAAATTCAAGGACCTGTAACTTTGTCGTGTACAGCTCACCATCAAGCAATTCACATTTAGCTGTTGACCGCTCCTCCCACAGAGCCAACTCTGCCAGATATACTATCGGGTTACGTTTGTGACTCCGCAGGTTTTTAGTCTCATCTACTGCTACCATAATTAGTATCACAGCTGCATCTTCAAGTCATGTAATACTTACTGCATGTATTATTATTTAAATAGTGTTAAGTATATTCCTTCTCGTCTGTATAAGTGCTTCTTTCTCTTGAGGTGTGACATTTAATGCCCATTGATAGATAGTCTTGGGGCTTTATTGAGAAAAAATGCCCCAGATGCTAATTCCTAAGACTTGAAAGTGCAAGAAAAGAAGACGCCTTCTTTAGAGATTAGACTCATTTCTTCAGGTTATTGTTAAATTAGCTTTTAGCTCCTAAAATAACCACTCATTTAACTTCTTGACATCTTTGTAGTGGGAGCATTTTTGTGAATCTGGCCCCACTTTGGCTGCAGGCCATGCCCACCTGTCATCTTCCACTACCTTGGTATAGTCTGCCAGCTCATCAAAACTCGGCTGCTGGACCAATCATATGCTCGTTTGGCTGCTACCATATTATGCAACAGTAATGTTACTGTGTTGTCAGGTTGTCTTGGTGTGCAGTCATTATTTAAAGAAATGTGACACTGTCATTGATGGTGTAATATGGGAGTTTTCAGTGGGACTCGTCAGTCAGTATTTAAATCTGTCTAAGCAAAGAGATGTTCTGAGTGGACCTTCCACTCGTTTTTAGTGTGTTTTTGTCTTTATACCTTAGAAAAAGCAAGAGGGACGCAGAATACAGAAATACCAGGATGTAACATTCTGGCAAGATTTGACCCTAGGCCAGCAGGGGTACATGTGGGAGGACAGGGGGGGTAGCCACAATGTCTCAACAATATTTGGAATATTTTTGTCCATCCTCCCTGCTTGAAACAAGTGAGTCTGATTGGTATGCAGGGATTGGACATTTCATGGGTAGGACGTTTGGGGGCGGGATGTTGTTATTCAGTTACTCTGGTTGCTGACAGGAGGAAACTCATTTTCGTCATCCAGACAGACGGGGCTCTCTGCGAATTCATGTTCTGGGATGACCTCACCCTTCTGGGCTCCTCCGTCCTCAGAGTATCCTGGGAAGAAAGGGAAGGAGGGAGAGAAGGTTTTGTAAGATTTTTGTGTACTGACAGGATCCTAATCTGTTTCCACTGGGGGCTCTTTCTAGTACTAGCTACTTTTAAAAACAATTTTTTTTTAATCTACAGTATACTATTGTGACTAGATTCACAAAACCTTAGAAAACACAACTTTATAATTGGTTTAGGCACTTACAAGAGTCCATTTGCCTAGAGAGAAGAAACCTATACACATTGGCTTTTACTTCTAACCACTAAATTAATTATTCAGAAAACTATTAAATCCACTCATCATTATCATGTTTTAAATTTTAAACTTAATATAGCATTGAAAGTGCTAGTGAGATGTTAACTTGTATTAATTGGTACCCTTGACACTGTATATATTATTTATACTAAGTTTACTAACTATTGTTTTTTCATATTTAGAATTGTAAAACATCTTTAAAAAACTACTATAAGTAAATTGTTCCTGCCTGTATTCATCACATCTACCATATATGAGCCAATTTGAAAAGTTTTAAATTAAGCCAAGAGACATTTCTTTGAGATTTAAGGAAGCCACAGCTAATGCTAAGAGCTTAAAAAATGTAGTGCAGAGTAGACAAAGGTTTAAGAAGTTATTAGTATTATTATTATTTAGTTCAGAGTGTTAATGCTGAATTTTTGGAAGGTTTTTATCATTTTCATCCTCAGGTATACGCACCCATGAGAGTGGTGGAAGAGGGTGGAGTTGAAGGGAGAGCCACAGTGGCAGCATATGATTGGCCGACTGGTTGGGGCGAGTCATCCTCTAGTTTCTCCTCTTCCTTCTCTTCCACCTGCTCCTCGCTGGTGTCAAACAGTCTGCGGGAAGAGAGCAGACAGAGACTCAGACAGAGTAACCACAGCGATAACATGGTAGCATAACTCGCTGTGTAAACATAAGCATAAACCAAGACTACATTGTAAAGCTGCACTACACTGAATGTGAGTTTTTGATGTAAAAATAAAGCTGTTTAACTCACAAACTTGTTTCCACTGACAAAATGGACTATTATTGCTAAAACAATCATTGAATAGATAATAATAAGATATATAAATAAGATATACTTTAATGTCCCCATGGGAACTTTGTTCTGGACTCTCTCCTGCAGCTCCACAGAAGATAAAATCACACCTACTGCATAGTAAATTAAAAAAACATCCAAACAGCACATTGCTTCCATACACACACACACCAGTTTGCCTGTACACATATATACATAAACACCTGCTGTCAATGGTGACATATTGCACAACCCCCACGGCCAACATCTACATTACATGTTTGTGTTGAGAAGCTGAATGTTCAGAGGCAAGAATTTATGTTCATAATGATTCAGCCTACTCTGGGAGCTCTGGAAACCCTGAATCCTCTACCAGAAGGTAAGAGCTGTAAGGCACTATTGTCTGTGCCTGTCTGATAATAGAATACTCAAAAATTGTTTGGAGGGACCAGTTTTTTAACTCCCATACCCTTCAATGTCAGTCTGTGCCTTAAAGGAAAATCTGTGATTTCAACTGTCAAGTTACCATATCAGGCTGTAATACCATATCTTACTGTATAATACTCTCTAATACTGCATGGTAAAATAGTACAATGAACTTTAGCTCAACTCCTAGATCCCAAGTCTATTTAAAAAGTAATCTGCTGTCTAGAGCAGAGACTTTTCAACACAGGTCAGGAGCCCAAAGCATAGCAGTGCAGCACCAGAAGCTCAATAGGTGCACCTTATTTGTCCAAATGTAATTCTGCCATTGGGTATTGTCAGTATTATAGTCAACTGAACCCTCAGTGAATCCATGAATTTCCAATAAAATAATTTTTTTAAACACTTGTGTACTTATTTTACGTTTCTCAAGTGCTGCTTATTTAACATCTTAAACTATTACTGTAAATTAAAGTCCCATACTTCAGATTCCTTTCATTTTCATTTGGGTCAGCTTAAAGGTGCAGCTCCATGATTTTGTTATCATCCACTGCTTCCAAATCTCAAAAAATCCTCCCAGCTCACTGCACATGTTTTTAAATTGAAACACACCTGTGTTTTTGGACCAGGACACACTCTCCTCCATCCTGTGGGTCCACATTATAGATGTAAAGATACCCGTCTGAGGATGCCACCAGCAGGCGAGGAAGCTTCTGAATGCTGAAAAACCAAACACACAAGATAAGAGTGAGCCTACGCATACACAGACTTTTTAAAAAACATCCTTGTCTTCTCTCTCTCTGTCTCTCTCTCTCGCTTTGCCTTACGTAGCCAGGGCGCAGATGTTCTTTAAGCCAAACATGTTGAGTCGAACAGTGGCGAAGGCTCTGTCCTGATGCATCATGTCAGACACCTGGGCGGGTAAGTAGGTGCTGGCCGCTGTGAACATTTTGCCCACATACGCTGACCATGTAGGAGACTCCTCCTCTTGACTAGAAGATAACATGGGTCATGGTTAAAGATGCAAAAAATAAAGCGTTTTAAGAAATCATTACTGGGAACATGCTTTTTTTTTGGTAAAAATTAATTTTGGTTGCTGGTTTTTACATGCAAACAGCACTGACGGAAATCACTATTAATACAAAGAAATCACTTCTTATTGTAAATCGCTTTGAACACAAGCATCTGCAAAACAAATGGAATATAATGTTAATCCTCCGAAGAGAAATGTCCCCAGAAAACAGATTTATTTTGATCTGGATGAAAGAATCAGCAATACTGCTGCTGATGCATTCAAACTACAACTCATCACAAACATGGTTACAACTATTATATTATCATAGTACTGTATAATATGCCTACATCAGTATCATAAAGACATTGACAAGAAATATATCAATTCATTCATAAATCAGGTACAAACAGTGTGTTTGTATATAAAATACCTTGGACTGTGCTGCTCCAGTTTAAAAATATGGACTGTCTCAGTGTTGCTGGAGGCACACAGGAACTGGGCATCTGCACTGAAGGACAATGAACTGATGCTAACATATCTGAGACACACAGAGAGAGCAAGAAAAGGACAAAACAGTTCAGATTAAGTGTAAAGTTCAGATTTATATTTATTGAAACACACGACTGTTTTAGAAATGTTAAGCTCCTACAGTAAATGCACACTTTAGTCCATGTTTTTTAGATGAAACCTGACCGCTACCCCATGAGCATGTGTGAAAAACAGCCTCTCTAGTGTGTCTGAGTCTAACATTTCCACTATTTCACAACTCACACTGCTGCTTTAGTCACTGATACTTCAATATCATTGGTCATTGACACTAGAAGCTGCACATTGCATCTGCAGCCGTCTACCACTGAGGACCGAGCAGCAGGAGTCAAGTGACTTACTCACCTGAACACTAACTGTTGAAGGGTGCTACTGACCTTCCTGTCATACGACTACTACAAATAATCTCAGTATACAGCTGCTGGATTACAGAACGACAGGCTATTTATTCTTCTTCAAAACAGTGCTAACCTCTTCATCCCTCGGCGGAATTCAAACAGCCTCTGCCCTTCGGGAATGCTGAAGACTCTGATAACAGTACCCTGTAGAGGAGGAAGTGGTCAAACAGAGGCTGGGGGATAATGAAAGAAACAGGAGGGGAAAAAAAGGAGGGATAAAAATTAATCAAGTCCTCACCTTCTCTGAAGCGCTGGCCAGTTTGGTGCCAGAGGCATTGAAGGTGAGGGCTGCCAGAGGACTGTCATGGGCTTGGATCAGCGTCACAGTGCTCTAAAGGGGCAAACAAGCGCTTTCTAATGACATCAGCACAGACACTAGTGCTTTCCCTTGTGGGTTTTTCAAGAGACTGTAATTTGTCCTTTGTTGCAATGTAAGAGTTTACTCAAGCCTCACCAGGCTGTTGGCATCATAGACCGTGATCTCTCCGATGGTGGCGCTGCCGGGGTATGCCAAGTAGGAGTTACTGTGGTTGACAGAGAGGGCGCAGAGACCTACGAGGCATATCAGTAGTCATATGTTCAACCTCTCCTGGACTCTAGTTTCCTGCCTTTTTATGTCATGCCAATACATTTGACCAAAATCATGCATGTTAGATCTGTGATTTAGATGCTTTTAGTGTACCTGAGGGGTTGATGGGTGTGTTGAGCAGAGTCTTAAGTAGTTTCATGTCTTTGATATTGTGGATGTAAATCGACTCCTCAAGGCACACCACCAGTCGCTGAAGTGACAGATAAGAGAAATAAGCAAATGAAACTAAATACTTTTGACAACACAAACCAGCCAGAAACAGCTTTGAGGCTCGCACGTGAGGAGAGATGCGTTTCTTGTTCTCACCTGTCTGTTGAGCCTGACGGAGAGGATGTTGTTGGAGTAGCTGTAGTTACAAATCTCTGTGCCCTTCTTAAAGTGATAGACGTTCATTCGCTGTGGCATGGACAGACTGACCACCACCACCAGACTGCTGGAGAACAGCCGCTCCACTATATACACATCTGGACACTCCACTGAGAGAGGGACAAGAAAGCTGTTATCACATTCCTATACATTTGATCACACTTTGATTACAAGGGACAATGGCTTGACTGCTATAAGTCTCGGCTACAAACCCACATTAGTAACACATAAAGAGAAAGTGTCAGTTGGTGACCACAGACTTCCTCAAACGGACTATAAAGTATCTCTTTCGTTGCTGCTATTGACGATGAGAAAATTGAGCATTCCTCTGTATTTACTCTCAGCATGCAGCAAAGCAAACATGCAGCAACCTGTCTGAGCTGTTGTATGAGCAAGGTGAACTTGACCACAGCTCAAACAATACTGTGTAGACTTGTATCACTTTTCAGTAATGTCACATTAGGGAGGGGATGCTGCTGTGTCACAGTGTATATAGTGTATGCATGCTGATATTTTTTATAAATGAGCACACAAACAGCTGTCCGGTGACATCATGCACTTGCTGTCATGTGCAGGTATGGCTGATTTAAAGACTCTCACCTCCCTCATGGATGCAGTCCAGTTTTTCCGCAGCAGTGACTGAGAAGAGTTGGTAGCCAGTCTTGGTGCCCACCGACAGAGAACTACAGCACACAGTAGTTACAGTTTCAATTCTGAATTGTTTCACATACAATCAGATAAAAATGCATTATTTTGATGTCACGTACATTAGTTAATATATATGCACACAGCTATAATTAAGTTTGTTGTGATGCACAATGCACATAAAGTCTGCACTTGTCAATTATATATGAGCTGAAGGGACCTCTTTAAAGCATTGCTGATAATTGAACCGTGTTTGGTCATGCTGTAATAGTAGCATGGAGCAAATTTATGACCATAACTGACAGAGAGAGCAGGAGTCGGTTAACAGGTCAGATCCAGGCTTTACCTCATCTTCATAGCCCTGTATGACATGATTTCTGTCTGTGTCTTATCTTGTTTAGACAACATCACCACACAGCTTCCATAAAAAATATGTTATTTGCCCCGGAGAAGCTTGCTTTATCTTATCATGGTTGAAGATTAAAAAGAACATGATGGCAAAGAGATAAGAGGGCCGGGTCCAGTGTTTGACCACCTGCTTAGTTTTACAACCGAAGCCAGGAGAGATGTTTATGTAAGTAAGCACACCTGTAACTGAAGAAGTCAGTGAGTTCCGCTTGATTTTACCTTGTAATGATAAACATGGGCCAAAATGGAAGCTTATATACGTGGTTGAAAAAATAATAACTGAAAAGCCAGCAAAAAGGAATCAGAAACATCTGTTTGTAAAGCATCTTTTAAATAATATTGCTGTTAATATGTTAATAATTTAATGTTTTATGTCAGTTATGAGTCAAGGAGGAGTTAAGCTGTTTTCTGTTTTATTAAGCTGTGTCTCATCATTACACAGCATCCAGAACTTTAATGACTAGTTTAATGTGCAACAGGCCTTGGAGATTAACACAGTGGCCTACTTCACTTTCTGCTAGTAGGGAGGGACACATCTAGAAGTTTTAATCGTGTTGTGTCGTTTTAGGCGGACACACATACTCACACACACATACTCACACACAACTGCCTGCTCAGTTGAGAAGCACAATAAAATAAACCAGTGTATGTAGATGCGACTGAAAACAATTATGCAACAGTCAGGTGCATCAAGGAGATTGAGTTCAAGCTGGGCCCAGCCCGCAGGTCGCTTACGTGGTGTCCTGGTTAAACGAGGCACAGATGAAGCCTCGGTGCACTTCGGGGCCGTCCGGCGCTTCCTGGGACTCCATCGGAGCCGCCAATTTCCCACTCCACTCGCTGGCCGAGGTCGGAGGCCTTGGGCTCGGGTCGATCCCCGCCGGAACCCGCTTCCCCTCCTCTGCTCCCCGACTCCAAGCGCCACGCTCACAGTCTTCAGGGAGAGGAATGTCCGGGATGGTTGGATCAGATGGCACACATGCGGTACCGACTGGATGATCCCGAATCTGAACCGGACGCGGGAAAAACGATCACGCCTGCGTTACGAGCCGTTTCACTTAAGTCGGTCGACACTGTTGTTATTATGATGTTATTAACTTCCAATAATTCACACAGCAAAACAAAAACAGCTGATGGGTGGATGCGTCACTCAGATGTGCTTTTTGATTGGCTGGTGGTAAAATGTCATGCCCTCCTCTCCGACATTTCTATTGGACGATCTGTTAGAAGCCTCTCTTTGATTCGACAAGCGAGCTGTCGATCAAATAAGAGCCGCCTACTTAGAGGAGAAACTGTTGATTGGCCAATTTTACTTTCAGTCTCCTCACGAGGAGTTGTTTTGATGATTTCATTGGATAAAAGACGTATCAAGTTGTTTTCACGTCGATCATTGGAGAGACGAGTTTAATTATTTGACAAAATGTTTCATTGGAATATGTATTTTTGTTTTTATTTTATTTTATTTGATTCAGCTGTCAGAATCAAACCTAAATGCAAATGGTAAAAACTGAAACTAATTCCTCCAAAAAGTTGTACACAAAGGCTTTGAAAAAAATAGGCTTAGGACAAGATTTTTTTAGTCATGTTTCTTCAGTCAGTGCTGGAAAGCAACTATACATCTACATTTACATACATGTTCTCATGTATCATTAGAACTTTGAGGTATTTTTCATTTTATGCTACTTTATATTTAACTTCACTACAGCAATCCAACAAAGGGAAGTCATACTCATAATCATACTTTTTGCTTAACTACATTCATTTGACAGCTTTGGTACTAGCAACTCTAGTATGATAACTTGAGCACATTATTTAAATGTTCTGCTGCCTGCAGATATTTATCTATTTCAGTGTAATATATAAATGTGCTATACATTTCACTCATTACTGTACATCTGAATAGGCTGTATACAGGCTTCATAACCACTTCCTATATGCACATACAGTATGCACACTATTCGTAACCTGTTTACAACCCACAGAAATGGTTTCACCTGTATATAGTCATTTCTTGTGTATATTTCTGAAGATTGCTGTGTTGTTATTGTTGCATTTAGAGCCACTAAACCGGATTCAAATTCTTTGTAAGTGTAAACATATTTGGCCAATAAAGTTGGTTATGATTTTGACATTGCAGCTAGAGATGATTTCATGTACTCTGCAGTAACCACAAAGTTGTGCGCATTTCTTAAATGAAGACAACAGAGATATTCCTGTCGACAGGCTCATTTTTAATCAGATATTAGTCGTTTGTTTCCCCCCTTTTCTTTTTTCTGTTCAAAACTATTTCTTTGACGTCACGATTTCCGTGCGGTCTCCTTTAAGGTTGCCAGGGGTTACGAGCTCACATGTCAGAACGAGGAGAATTGACGTCAGTGACGGCTGTTGATTGGTTCTCAGCCGTATCCGGTGGGGCAGCGGTCCAGGGCTCGGGGAAAAAAATCGAAGCGAGGAGGATCTGGTAACGGTACGCTTTGTAGAAATTTCACCCATCCCGAGTCGCTATCGAAGGGCTCGGCAGGAATTCACCGTTTCTTGTGAGTATTCGCGTTGTTTCCGCTCACGGAACATATGACCTCTGGATAGGTGAAATTTGTTTTCTCCGTCTCTCGTTTGTTTATGATAGAACTCAAGATGGCGTCATTGGAGGAGAGCTTTGCCTTTGCACGGAGCTAGCCAGGCTAGGCATCAAACTAGACACTTTGTTTAACATTCTGCTTCACGAAAGCTATTCAAGCAAACGTATAAAACATGTATTAATTATTGGTATTTTGTGTTTGCTTGTTATTATAATCTAGGGTGGCTAGTATTTCAGTATTAGCTTGTTGTAAGTTACTTGGCTGCAGCCGTCAGCCTTCCTGACCTACACGGTGTTAACGTTACAGACAGGGCATTTGCCTTATACTGTCTCCACAGGCGATAGTATTTATTTTAATATTTACATCCATCCTCGTGCATACTCCATTGTTACTTTTTCAGTGAGGTCATTGTGCATTGTATTGTTTTCTCTAACACCACTGACACTTCTCCTCTTGTCAGCTGAAGTGATGCTGCAGGTCACTAATTCAATTAGAGAATTAACTTGTTAATTATACATTTTAACTACCTCAGATGTTAAATATAGCATTTATTATGATAGTATGATCATATGAGGCAGACCTGTTGTTGGGTCTTGCCTGTACTCTTTGCACTTAATTTATACCACCTGGTCTAAAAACAGTATCATTTATCACTTAGTTATTCCTGTGGTAGGTTTAGATTGAAGAAAGCCTGACAAGTTTCCACCATGAGTGTGGTTAGCTGCAGAAAGGATGTGCCAGCCTCATCTTTGATAACATGGCAAGTAATCTCCCCAGGGCCTTGTCAGATTAGAAATTATCTGAATCCTATTATACTGATGCACATGCATGATACACTTGCAGGCAGAGGATGGATCGGTCTGTTCTGCTCTGCTCTACAGGACTGTCATTTACTCATCTAAAATGCACGTGTTGGTTACAGCACAGCTTTAGAGGCCTTCCTGTTTTAGACTGCACAGCCCAATCAAGCTCAGGGCTATCTGAAGAAGCTTTTATCACAGAGGTTGATCAGATGATCAGGGATCGGTCAGGCTGGTTTTCTCAGAAGCAGTTTTGTGGCCTTAAATGTTGAAACTTCAAGCAAGTGTATGTTTGCTCTTATGGGTTTGGTCTGTTTCACAGTGGATTGATTCAGTATTTGGCCATTTGTCTAAATTTAGGCCTTGTGTATGATACTGTTACAGCCAGTGTGATAGTAGGCTTCATTCAGGCTGCTGAAAAACTGAAATTGTTTTGAGTAAATAAACCCAGGACAGACAGTGTGCCTGTCCTAGTTTGTGGTCTATAGTCAGAAATGTGTGATCACATCATATGACCAGTTTTCACTCCTGCCACTTAGAAGCACTCAGGCTCCACAGAGCAAAACAACACCCCATCTCTCCATGCCTTCTCACTCAGGCTCTATTTTTCTCACATTCTCGCGTTTTCTTTCTGTCCGTTTCTCATGACGACACACAGACACTTTTACTCTGTGTTGCTCTCTGTTAATCTAGTAAATCCATATTGTAGCGGTGATCTGAAATTATGCCCCCCCCCCCGTTCCTGTCCTCTCTCTCCAGTACAAAGGTTAGAGGTCACAGAGCAGGGTTGCGGTTGTCGTCATGGCATCTGGAAGTACGAGCAGTGAGGAGGAGCGGAGCCTGAGGGAGTGTGAGCAGTACGTGCAGAAACACAACATTCAACAGCTGCTGAAGGACTGCATTGTCCAACTGTGCACCTCCAGGCCAGACAGGCCCATGGCCTTCCTCAGGGAGTACTTCGAGAGGCTGGAGAAGGTATATTTGTGTGTGTGTGTGTGTGTGTGTGTGTGTGTGTGTGTGTGTGTGTGTGTGTGTGTGTGTGTGTGTGTGTGTGTGTGTGTGTGTGTGTGTGTACTGTTGGTTGTCCTTATTGGTCAGAAAACAAATCATTACACAGTGAAAGTTGAACATTATTCATTCTTGTATTACACTAGACAGGTGTTTTCTCATAACCCAGCCAGGGTTTGGCATCATAACTATTGACTCTTTGTCAGGCCGTATCTCACTTAATAAAAACTCCCCGACAGATCGACTGATTTAATCAGTTGATCAGTTTAAACATGTCTTAACACAGATAATGTCACATATGAAGCAATATCTGTTATCATTTTTCTCTAAGTATTTTCAGATTATTCACCATAGCCTGCTCCGTTGATACTGTTGTAGCTGTAAAATGGTGGATAAATAGATTTAAACGTCACACAGCCGCCACAAAATGACTCATTTCACTATCTGAATTTGATCCATTTGGTCTGATAACATTTGGAAAGTCAAGAAGAGCTGCCTGATTAAATGATTTTATTCAAGTAAGCATAGAGCTAACCAGAGGTTAGCCAGCTCAGCCATTGGAAGTCTCTGGTGCACACGCTCTGCCCATAGAGCTTTTTCAGTATGCATTCATCCGGCCAGCTTTGGAATGACAAACACAACATCACATTTAAATACTCTTGTTTACTGTGAAATGCAAAGAGATTTATCTGGCAGCGATAGGCTTTATCAGCATTTTGTGAACTTGTTTGGCAAAGGCTTGAAAGTAACACTCCATTCATTTAAATGTAAAAGTTCCACAGTGCAGGTTTAAAGCTTCTTTATCTTTGTGTCAACTAGCACACTTTAATACTCTTTGCACAATTACTTGAATAAAAACAATATGGTGTTGTACAATTGCTTTTAATGGTATCCACCTGCTTTGAACAAGGTTTCCCAAGTGCATATTATGTACACTTGGTGATAAGGTTTTAAGTAGCCGTGTTCCACACCAGATTTTACATCTACTGTAAATGTCAGTAAAGAAATAGTTACCAAAAATCTCTGATGATGTCACAGTGAACCCAAATGAATTAAACTTCACATACAATAACTCAAATTCAACATTTTATTACTTATACTATAACATGTTTGACTGAACAGATTTCTGAACAGGTCTTTAAACTATTGCTTTTATGCTATTGTTATATTCTCAAAGATACACCTTTATCTAGCTTCTTTTTCATTTTAGGTAGGATTGGTTAGTCTTTTTTGGGGGGTTATATTCTTCTTATTTATCAAATTTCTGTCAGATGCACATCTGGCAGTAACCACCCAATCCTCTTGGAGCTTATTATTAATTATACCAAGACAGAGACATGAAGAAATGTAGCTCGAAAAATGTTTACTGGATAAATTTAAGAAGAAACGTGTCACATAACTTTTAAGTAGTGCTTTTATTTGATTGCTTGATTGAATGTAGCTTTTCATTCAGAACATTTATTAACTGGCTTTATTTAAGTTTATTTTATGTTGTATTTGATGTGTTTATACTTCTTTTGCACTTAAAAAATTGCTTTGAATGAACTACAACAGCTATAAACCTTATTGTCTGATGGCACTCCTCTCCCTCATTGACTTCCTGCCCTCCAGGAGGAGGCCAAGCAGATTCAGAACCAGCAGAAGGCCAGCAGTTCCCGTTCAGACTCCCGTGATGAGGAGGTGTCTCCACCCATGAACCCGGTGGTAAAGGGTCGCCGGCGGAGAGGAGCCTTCAGCGCAGAGGTTTACACAGAGGAGGACGCAGCCTCATATGTCAGAAAGGTAGACACATACAGCTGTGAGATCCACAAGAAAATCCACACACTTACACCAATGAGAAGTTATATTTTCTTGAAACACATAACATGTATGTGCTGTTTGTTAAGGTCATTCCGAAAGACTACAAGACGATGGCAGCCTTGGCCAAAGCTATTGAAAAGAATGTGCTCTTCTCACATCTGGACGACAACGAGAGGAGGTACATGCCTCAATACAGTGTTTTTCAATGGTCTTTATGAGTGAAGCTTGACTAAATGCACTCAGCTGACTCTCTTACCAATCTGTTTGCTTCCAGCGACATATTTGATGCAATGTTTCCAGTCACCTACATCGCCGGAGAAACGGTTATTCTGCAGGGTAAGATCACATCTTTTTAGTGTTAGGTTGAGTAAACATTTAACCAAATGAAAGTCTTTGTGTGATCGTGGTAGTAACAGTGTTGTTTTGTGTATCCAGGTGACGAAGGTGACAATTTCTATGTTATCGACCAAGGAGAAATGGATGTAAGTATCTCATCCTCATCTCTATTTTTTTTTCTTTTTTCTACAAAGTAGAAAGCAATGTTAAACTATAGAGCTTCCTCGTCTTTTTCTATCAAGATGAAAGACATAACATATTTCCTACTTCAAATTTCTAATAGTTTTGCTTGTTTTCTGTTTTTCTTACCATTTCCTTATTTTCTTTGCGGACAATCTGACAGGTGTACGTGAACAATGAATGGGTGACTAGCATTGGAGAAGGTGGCAGCTTTGGAGAGCTGGCGCTGATATACGGCACCCCGAGGGCGGCCACAGTTAGAGCCAAGACCAACGTCAAGCTGTGGGGCATCGACAGAGACAGCTACAGGAGAATACTTATGGTGAGGAGAAAAATCATAATACAGAAAACAAAACAAGCTTGTTTTTGATGTATTTATCTGGAAATGTGTACATTTTAAGCACACTAACGCAAATGCCTTTCTCTTCAGGGAAGCACTTTGAGAAAGAGGAAGATGTACGAGGAATTCCTCAGGAAAGTGTCCATTTTAGGTGGGTGATTTCATTTTTTTTATTTTTTTTTAAATCAACATCATCTTCTAACTCATGAATAGAAGAGAAGCACATTACTTTGTGTTTGGTGTTGAGATTAAAATAACTTGAAAGAGTTTATAAAAAATATATCAGAGCCAAAACCAATAACAGTTTGAGCCTTTTTAAATGTGATCCGTCACTTCAGCTGAATTCTTGTCTTTGTGTTCGCCCCCCCCTCAGAGTCTCTTGACAAATGGGAGCGCCTGACAGTCGCTGATGCTCTGGAGCCCGTCCAGTTTGAGGACGGACAGAAGATTGTTGTGCAGGGAGAGCCTGGAGATGAGTTCTTCATTATCTTGGAGGTAAACACTTGGATCTCTAACTCACACACACACGCACGCACACGCACACACACACGCACACACACGCACACACACACGCTCCTTCATACATGGTAGTTTTGTCACAGTACCAGAATATCACCTTTGAACTCTTGAGATGACATGATAAGTTACTTAATGTAGTTTTTTGGGGTGTCCATAATTGTTGGATGTCTATATTTGATGTTGACCCAATTTCATGAAACATTTCAGCAGATCTTGAATCTTCTTGTGACCCCAGTGGATTTTTAAAAATTCATCCAAACATGTTTTCTACACATGTGCGCCCTCTAGTGGTGATATGAATATATATTTTTTTGATCAAAGTATCGAAGATGACTTGTTGACCTGTTCAATTCAGAGTTGTGTAAATGTTTCAAATACTTAAATAGCTATTTAATAATATCAAATAAATTTCACTGATTCAGTTCCTTTGTTTAAAATTGAAGTTAGTGAATAGAAACATTGTAAAGCTAGATGATCCAAATTGAACTGTGTGTGTGTGTGTTTGTTTTTTTTTTTTTCAGGGTTCTGCAGCTGTGTTGCAGCGTCGCTCAGAGAACGAGGAGTTCGTTGAAGTAGGGAGATTAGGACCTTCAGACTACTTTGGTAAAGACCTAAAGCTTTATAAGAGAACTCTGTTATTTGATTAATGGATTGTTATTTTATGGTACTGTTACAAATGAAGAAAAAATGTGGTTTTATAACTATTAGAGGTATTAGAGGTATGTGATGAAAAAGCACTGTTATGCTTTAAAAAATATATATTTATAAACAATTTATGTCGGCAAACCAGCACTAATTAAGGTTTCTCAAATAATTTTTTAGCGTGTTATCTTAATCTATTAAAAACTGAGTTGCCTTTTGTTTGCATTCTGTCTCAACATCATTAAAAGATTGATGTCTTTTGAGATTTTAACCGGTGTGATTGTTTCTGTGTGGTGCAGGTGAGATTGCTCTGCTGATGAACCGTCCCCGCGCTGCCACCGTGGTCGCCCGCGGCCCCCTGAAGTGCGTGAAGCTCGACCGGCCCCGCTTCGAGCGCGTCCTGGGTCCCTGTTCAGACATTCTCAAACGTAACATCCAACAGTACAACAGCTTCGTCTCGCTGTCTGTGTGAAGGGGCTCGTCTTCCCGCCCCACTCTCTCTCCCCCCCTCTCCCTCTTTTTCTCCTTTTAGACCCAGGGTCCACCAATGCAATTTGCTTTTCTTTTTTTTTCTTTTGCCACTTTGTTCTTTCTGATGCTTTTTTCCCCCCTCCCTTTTTGTTTTACACACACACTTCATTTTGTTGTTACCACCCATCACGCAGAGATGACTTTTAGCCATTCACCAGCGCTTGTACCAGCTGCTGTACGCTACCTTGTAGGCACAGTTACATCATGTTACCTATGTTATAAATGTATTTGCTGGTTACACTTTCTTTTTAGACTCAACCTTAAACACAAAGCAGGATTGTTTGGAGATCTGAAAGACATTAGGGTCTCAAACTGATGAGACAGGACAATCAAACTTTACATGGCGCTTTTGGTGAATTTGTTACAGATTTTTGTTTTAGACTGAAGCAGAGGACTGCTTCTTCCCCGTTTAAGAGTTTCCTTTTTGACATCAGTTAGTTTGATTATATATACGATGTAGAGCCTTGAAGCTGTAGAGGGCAGGAAGAATACGATTGCAACCACATTTCGTCTGTTTTGCTTATTATTAGAGATCTTGTGCAACTTAAGGTTTTTATTTTATTGTGCAGCTACCAGGCTAGTGCCAAATGTTGATTATTGTCACGACGCAAAGATGCATAGCTGTGGAAATGCAGTGCGTGTTCTGTTCCCTGACTATTTTGGAGCTCCAAACAGGAAGTAGTTGTTACCCTTATTGTCCTCTTAATCGGTAGAACGACCATGCAAGAACTGCCTTGACTACTCTGAGGAAAAAATAAATTTAAAAAAAAGAAAGGGAAAAAAAAAACAAGTATTAAGTGTATTTCAGTATTCAAGTTTTTTAGTATATACCAAATAACTTGGTCACTCTTCTGCTATGGTTTGTAATCAAAATGTTATCATAGTATAGTTAAAATGATCACAGTTATATTATTATCATGGACTAAATGATAAACTTATGGTTTGGAGTGATGGTGATCTTAAAAAAAAGATATGTTTAACTGTCTTTTGTAAACACTTATTTTTCCATAAATTCTATTTTAGGTGTCCAGTGCCACAAAGTAAATAAATGCTTCTTCTTGTCGACCGACAAAAACAGTATGTAATTGTATTGTGTAAAACGTCATGGGTTAAAAACTTTTTAAAATAGATGAAATGGGTAATTACAGGTTTATTGAAGTAAAGTCTTGGAAGAAAAAAAACAGTTTCAGGACATCTGAAGTATTTATGTATCAAAGCATCACGGGTGCGCTGACGGGCAGAGTGAGCAGATATTTATTTAAAACTAGTGTCATTGCTTATGCCTATTGAAAAGGTGGCTGTCTTTTCATCAGAGTAGCTTGTGATCTGTTCTCTATGCTTACTTGGCATGATATTTTAGGCATCCAGTGATCCGGTATGAATGGAAGCGTGTATTAAAAAAACGTGCCCTGCAGCTGTGTGCAGGAGCAGGAACTTTGTCAAATATTTGGTTTGTTACTCCCGAGCTTAACTGCTTCATGTCTATTTAGATGGCATAAAATGTGTAGTCTCTTTTTTTTTTTTTTTTTAAGATCTTTACCAAATCACACAATGTTGACTTCTGGATTATAGGCTGAACTCTTCATTCCTGCCTCACTGAACCAGTCATGTTTCTGTTTTCTGTTACGTCTCCATTCAAAGCAACTTACACACGCTTAGAATTGAGATCTATGTTTGTATGTCCAAAAAAGATTTGATTTTGGTGCCGATTGCAGGGTAGTCAGGTTAGCGAGAAGACTTTTTGTTAATGGACATAAGTGTATTTTTCTTCATGTGTTCTCCCTAACCCTCAGGTTGTGGATTTGGTGACATCTGGATTTGTGTTATCAGCTTTCTTTATGTTATGACGACACATCCTGTGTATCCTGATCCACAGGAAATGACTCCGTTTAGGGGGGGCGAGGGTTCGGACTCACCGTTTTGTCGAAATATTGTTTTCGTGTAAATAGCAGCATCATCGGTTTTAGTCCAGATGTTTTTAGCCACACTGCAATCGTCCCGGTTTGCCTTAGCTTACCTATCCTGGGCTTACAGTAGTAGTCAGTCACTCCTGCTAGCCCGACCTTTCAGTGAGTTTGTTAGGCCTGCAGCGCAGAGAGCTGCAGGCGATCAGAGGACCATTCTTTTTCTATTCTACCCTGTATTCAGTTTGACCTCCTGTATGTGCAAAGATGTTTATCCTTTTGGTATAGATTGTTCCAGATGGCAGTTTAAGCAATAAAAAAGTAAAAAGAATTAAGCTTTGTCTCGGGCTTCATCATTTTTTAACCTTTGTGTTGATCTTTTAACTGTTTTACTGTATTTCAGGATGCTTCTCATTGATTCCAAGGTATGTAATTAACTCTTTTAATGTTTAATTTACTAATAGTTTAACCAGTTTCAATTATGTTTGAATGAATGTGGAAGACAATCCCAGTAATACTTGATGTAAAGTCGGTGGTGGAATCTGTCCACCAGGGGGAGACATGATGCTGTTTATAAAGCCTGAATATAGTTGGCTTTCATCTGTGCACCAAAACTTAAACATTTAAATCAATAACCACAATTTAAATATACAGCATTCCTCTGTCCTCTTTTGTGAACTCTCATTATTCTTAAACATTCTTTGTCTGGTTAATAATACATTATATGTCTCAGTTTTTCCATTGTAAGTGGATTGTTATGACTTTATACAACTTAGATCATTTTTCCATCCACTCATATTTTCAAATAATGAGCAAACATTACAAAGTTAATTAATGGGCTGCACCAACATTTGCTGCTTTAAAATAGTTGCTAATTTGGAGTTGAAAAAGTTCAGGCTGTTTCTATGTTTTAATAGAAATACACTGTAAAATGCTGAGGTATGATGGCATATACCTGCAGCTGAAATCATGTTTTATGATCATGCTGCTAATCAGCCTCCCTGCCTGCTTTGTCAGGCTGGTGGTCTTGACTTCATTTGACATTAACTGGTAAGATCCACATCACATAGACACCTGAGACATTTCAGGTTTGTAGGCCAAATCTCCATCATGTCTACAGAAGAAAACTTACTGATTTATAATAGGAAAACACTGATCAACTCGGTATGATATGACACTTTAGGTTTGCTGTTTCTCTGCCTGTGCCTGTTTTAGATGACAGTGGTGTAGATCTTTGAACATAAAAGATGAGACTGAGAAAGATTACATGTCTGGAAAGTGGGGTGGAGTAAACTAAGTGTCTGTTAAATAGGTAACACTTTTCTTACATACATACACCAGATTACACTACTGTTTCTTACACTTCACAAATTGCACACTGTCATCACACAAAATAACTTTATTCTATAATTTTAACATCAAGTGGACATAAATCTTTCTTTCCACATTCACAATATTCACCAGCATTCATTTGATAAAGTCCAAACATTTTATCCAGTGCATCAGAGCTCTCTCATGAACAACTTCACTGCTGATTTTGAGGAGTATTACAGTGAGAGAGCTCGTATGGCTTCATGTATCAATGTCTGCAGGTCTTTAAAAACTCTCCAAACTAATGACATCTCCCATATTCCCAGATTAATGGCCACTCTCCCAACTAATTTACCAACTGAAAAAAGTCTCAAATGACTCTAAAGTCCTTAATTTAACTGTTTAAACCTCTAAACCCCTGATCTACATGCACATAAAAATGAGAGCCTTGTCATAAAATCATTTATGACCATGAGAGAAACAAAAGGAAATAAAGGGCAGTTGGAATTTGAGGCCTGCAGTGATTCATGTCCTGAACCTCCCAAATGAGATTCCTTCGCTCTCTGACAAGCCCCCCCCTCGTACCTCCTCTGAAGATTTCACAGCATCTTCCATCTATGGCTTGTTCCTTAAATCGAAACCATCTGAGCCTCGTTTGCTCATAAGTCTTCTGTAGAGATGAGTCTTTCTTTCTTCCTTTGTTACCTGGCCTTTGTCATATCTGTGTCAGTCTGAGGTCCCGCTGTGGATTTGACAAAGTCTTTGGTGATGACCTCTTCCTCACCCAGCCTCCGGATGCAGCGCTGGACCGTTCGGAGGACCTTCTGTAATCTACGGTCCAGGGCTAAGAGGTGGGGCTCTGTCAGGATCGGACGTAAAGGGTCTCCTTGCAGGGACTCCCTCATCAGGTCGCTGAGCCTGAACTCTGGTCGAGACAAGAGCTGTAGCCTCAGAAGAGTGGAGCGCTTTATCCTGGGGGTGGAAAGGAGACGAGTGAAGAAAGGATGGATATAAAATTTGACCTAAAAACTTTTCAAATCTACAGTAAATCTACAAAGAAATACAGACAAGTTGATACCATGTCATACTTACATGCAGCACTGAGATAGTGGAGCAAGGATGGACATTTCATCATGAGAATGTTTCCCAAACCTAAAAACAGGATGTGTTTCCAAATGTGAGCAAAAATACGGAACCAAAATGTATAATTTCACAAGATTCCAATGCCTATCAAAGTTTTCATCTCACCCTCTTGCATTGTCCAAGTGAAGAAGGAATCCTTCATCCCCAAATTTGGTGAAAATCTCGTAGTGGTGCCTGTCCATGTTGCCTTTAGCAGAGGTTGAGAAACACATAAAATATGTGTTGTGATAGTGAAACATCTGGTGATAATGCGAAGATTAGATGATGTATTAGAAAAAAAAATACCTGTAAGGAAGTCAAAGATGGACATATCTATGATGTTGAGGAGCCTATTGCCAGAGTTGTAAGGATAAAGCTGCTTTACAGTGTCACAGTAGAAAGGATTCACTTCCCACCTTTAAAACAGATATAAAACATACATGAATTACAGTGGAACTCTCATCCAGGAATTGTTAACTGTATTTGGATATTATATTTGACCATATATTTGTAACAGTGTGAGAAAACAGTATCTAAAATTATCCCTCATATTCCTTATAACCCTATACCACCTGCTTTATGTAAAATCAGTATCACTGCATGGTTATTTTTAGACTTTTAAAACATTAGTAGAACAGCACCATTGCGAATAATGCTCCCCCAGCCTGTAAGCCTAATTTTATACTGTTAGTCACTGAGGCAGATTTCATGAGAAACCCCCTCAATTGCATAAAGACAAAACAGGAAGAGGTTGTGTTCATTCGGTAAATGACTTCCATAGATTAAAAAAAATAGCTGGTGGTGTAGCAGAGACAAAAAGAGAAAGAAAACTCTTTTATCTTTGTCAGTAACGTGACAAAGCCTTTGACCAAAGAGACAAACATCCAATTTGACGCTTTAAATGTGGTATGTTAGTGTGAGAAGGAGGCCACCAACTGTCTCAACCACAGTTGGATTAAAAGTGACTCAAGTATATGACTAATTTGCACCATGCTGTGCCTTTAACTTCACAATGTGATGTACATATTTCACTTTCAGCAACATCCTTCCAACACGATCTTCCCATTGAACTAAACCGTACTATTGAAATAAATGTCATTTTTCTAGTGTTCAGAAGTGGAGGTCTTACTCCTCTCGTCCGGTGAAGGTGTAGGAGCGTATCCAGGGGTTGGGGATGGAGATGCGGGGAGCAATGCTGAGTCCAGGCAGGTAAGCAGACAAGGAGCCCTCCAGCAGGTCGGGGCTCCCACACACTGCATACTCTGTCTTGCACACGTACAGGCACTTGGCAAAGAAACACGTGTTGTTCGCTGTTTGGGAAGCGAAGCAAAATGGTGGAATACAAATGAGTTTCTTGTTCACATGCGATTACACGCCTTTTGATCAGCTCTGCCTTCCCCTCAAGCTGGATGCTGTGTCACCAGCGAGAAAAACACAAAAACAGCCCAAAATAAGTCGCAGATACAGTAGACTACTCTTTATACTGATATATGCTGTGTTAACAAAGATGCAGAGCTGTTATTAAGTGAGATGTTTGCCATATAATGTCATCAATGAACACCTTGCTGTTTCCCCATGGCCAGGAATAAAAACACTTAACATTTGTGAAAAAGGATGAGGGTTATGGAGATACAAAATACTGGCTATTAGCAACATCATTGTACAAATATTGGACCTGATATAGACCTTCAAAACTTCTCCAAGATGGTCAAACAAAATCTGACATGCTACAAGGAACATAAAGGTTGAATGAACAGTTTGACATTTTTGGGAAAACAAACCTGTCCACTGAATATGAAGCTACAACAACAATTAGCTTAGCTTAGCATAAAGAAGGGAGCAGTGAGTGACTTCCCGGAGTCTCCGCTGGTTGCCTGGAAGCCTCCAGGAAGTCACTGGGTTAGGGTTAGGGTTAGGGTTAGGATTAGGCGTTTTTTTTTTTAGTTTATATTATATCGTTTTTTAAAAAGTGTATATTGATATAGATGCTAATTTAATGTTAAATGAAGTTTTATCAAATGGAACACATAACCGAGGCTTACTTTGGCTTACTTTTAAAACCCTAAAGATGTTGAGTTTACTATCATGGGAAAACTGTCAAAATGTGAAAATATTCACATTTGAGGAGATGCCAATGCATTTTTGCATTTTTTCCTTAAAAAATACTTTAAAATAATTACTCAATTATCAAAATATTGGCCAATTCATCTTCTGCCAATCAAGTGATAAATTAATCTTCTAATCATTTCAGCTCTAAAGCACTACCTCGTATAGTGTTGGTCAGTATGGGCCCAACAACAAACCTTTTTGCCAGGGCCCCACATACAGTTAATCCAGCCATGCCAGAAATGTCCAGCTATTCCATTACAAAGAAAAGAGACCTGCTGGTGCTTTACCTGGTGAGGTGAAGAAGACAGCTCGTAGGTCATCGTTGTGGGTCACTTGGAGGACTTCTGCTGAGATGTTCACCAGCCTGCCAGCCACTGGTGGGACCCTGCGGAAGTCCAGGATCCTACGACAAATAGGTTGATGAGATTCAGAAGTAAAACCTTATCTCTGTGAAAAAAGGGGGAAAAGTTTACAGTTCATGCCTCCACTCTGAATGTAAATGTAATGTGAACCCTCTAAAGATGAAAGCAGCCTTATCTGTGTCTCCTCACCTCATTACACAGGAGCCCACGGTTCATTCTGACTGATTCTTATCAATGAATACACCCTATTAACGGTCTCCACGCTGTATAATTCAGCCGGCTGTGTTCAAATACACTATCGAGAGCTTACAACACCCTGAGGACCATATTTCAGTCATGTGTCGAAAACAGTAATCAAACAGCAATCAGCGGGGGAAGCTGAATTGCTGTTTCTAAAATCGCTGGCATTCCCCAACTACTGATTGGAAGCGATAATGATACAGGCTCCTGGCAGCCGTCACAGACACAACAGAGAGACAGACGACACACTGCCACAGATTAAAAACACACCACCATGAATTCAAAATAGGAGAGAGCTGTCTGTCTTGGTGGATGAAACTGTAAATGATGCTTACATTTCAAAAACTGACAAAGATTTAAAATATGAGTACTAATGTGGCATAATAATAAGAGTTTGTGTGAAATTATAGTGATTGTTAGTCATTATAGCAGCTGTTGACGTGGCACTCACGTTGTTTTCTGTCTCGGCGAAACGATGACTTATCATTGTGTGCAGCGTGTTAATGATACTGTCTAGCACAGATGACAATTTCAGAGTGCATCATCTCAACTCAGCTTATGTGTGTGTGTGTGTGTCCATAGTCTGTGGTTTATACTGCTCAGCTGGTTGGGAAATCCAGGGTTGGGCAATCATGTCGCAATCTTTGCGTTAGGCTGAAAGGTTTATTTGCTGGCAGAAGGAGAGAGACTATTTTCATACCTGTTTGTTGGATTTTTGGAATATTTATAGGTTGCTTTTTCATTAGTGATTTTCTACTACCAGAATTCTACCTCTGCATATTAATGATTGCAAGCTCATTTCATCATTGCTCCTCTAAGACACAATGAATTAAAACATTTTTAGTAATTTCAGTCTCTTTTTTTGTCATATGCATTTTCAAGAATCATTATGATTCAAGAGTCTGATATATAGGTGATAACTAAGAATTGAGTGTGTTTCTCAACTGGTCATTATTTGAAATATAGGCGTGCAATAAGAAACCTTTAACAACTCATCTTTACTTGTTTTTGTTTTTGCATCATGGATTGTGCCTTTAAAGTAAAGTGCCCAAATAGAAACACATTTGTAGCACTCCAGTTTGCACCACAGCAACAACTGAGACCAATAAAAGACAGATGTGCAACCAAAACTAAAATTACCCTCAAGCACTACTGCTGCATAAATTCACAGAGAAGGCGCTCAAAACACCCAGAGTGAGTAATGACAGTAAAACAAGAAAAACAAGAAAGTGGGCATTATGAGTGAAGAAAAGGGGGGCTGCACCTGTCCAGGTGAAAGGCAGCGATCTCTGCGTTGTGTCTCTGGAAATCAATGAAGTAGAAGAAGTCTTCTGGAGTCACATCATCCCTCTGCTGCCTGACATGCACACACACAAACACAATTGAAACATACAAAGTGATCAAATAGTCACTTATAATGTTCAGTAGTATACAATCAACATGATAAATATGATGTAGCCTGACATAAGCTAGAATAGGACATGACATGAGATAATTTACTGTGATGTAAGGTTCTGTAACAGTCACAGACTTTGGTTTAAAATGTATTGCAGAGCCACTTTTTCTTTATATTTGTGTGATTTAAACTTAATGTCTATGCTTTACCTATTGGGCACTGACATAAATAAGGCATTTATTGTGTTTGATGAAGAACACCAATTCATCAATTGAGGATTCGCTTCTCACCTCATTGGTTTGAACATGGCCTTGGCAAAGTTGCGCATCTTCAGAGCCAATTTAAGGTGGTGTCCACTGGGCTTCACCACTGGAGCAGAGAGGCAGAAAGATGAGTCAGTGATGTTGGGTACAGGCTAGAGGAGATCAGCAAACTTTACATCACACAAGTCGACTTTTGTGTTTGAATGCTGCTGCGTAACAACTTAAAAACTCGACAGATATGACAGAAGTAGCATCATGGCATAAGGTAAATGAGACAGTGTTTCCTTTTCATCTTAAATCTCCAGGAGCCAGTTCAAACGTTGGACTATTTTCTACTGTAGATACGCCTGTTCCCAGTGAAAATGGGGGGTAATTGGGAGTTGGTCACACAGCTTGCGCTCTGCTCTCTCAGCAACTTGTGTTCCTTTTTTCTCTCTCTGGTTGCATATTATGTCACAGCAGTAGACCAGACTAACCACACACACTCCCTGCTATATACTGTGAAACTCCAGGGTATTAATAGTTAACAATCGCACAAAGTTTACATTCACTACGTTTTTGGGATAGATGAATCAAAGAGGACCAAACGGCTACAAACAGCCTTTGTGTCTGATGAACACCATCACTGTTGAGTTACTGAGATAATGAGAAAACCGCACGAGGTTAAATTTAAAAAGGAGGGAGTGATTGTTTTGTTGCATTTCTTCTTAGGAGTGAATGACGTTTGTGTGGTCAGCCTCCTCACTGTGCAGGAACGCTGGTGAGACGCTGATTGAACAAAAACATGGAATATTAGTCACTTCACATACCTTACAGGGGTATAAAGTATGAAAAGATTATTTTTTTTTTAGGTACTGAAAGGCTTTTTGCAATCCAATTTTTTTTAGTATTGTCTGACTGAATGTTGTATACATATCTTTATAGTAAAAAAACATATTTTGTACTCTACGTATCTTTGTCAGTAACTTTTTCAGTTATCCATCCATACATTTGCAGCTTTGCATGGCATTCAGAGGTAGTAGATGACAGTGTAGGTGGTGGCTGGTGTGTAGGTTGAAGCGTGGAAAACATTGGCTTCCCTCAGAGCACGCAGACATCAAACATTTAATTAAGAGCCCACCCTTTGAACACCAACCAAAGCCTGTTTTTGTTGGGCGTTTTTCCGCCCCAGAGCAAGTGTCTTAACCAGAAAGACAAATCTGAATTTTTGGTGCCAAACAAAAAACAAAATCCTCACTATCACAAAGACAGCAGCGTGTTTGTCTCCGATGGTGCCACCAAGCACAGGGCGGAAAAAAAGAGAGAGAGAAACAAAGGGGCCAGGCAGCAATCGAACACACATGCTGTTATGTGCTGTACGCTACACGTGGAGCTACACAGCATGAGATATGAGATTTTTAAAAAACATCAAATCCCAAACAGTCCAAAAAATACCTTTCTTATTGAATACAGTGGTGAACTGACTGTACCTTGAGTACAATCGCATGCTCCTTTTAGAGCCTTCTCATCTTGAGTGTAATCTGCAAAAGAGAAATATTTGTTAGTTCATCATTTAGTACATGATTATTACATTCTCAATTTTTCAAGTTGTCTTAAAGCAATAGTCAGGAACCCAAATGAACACTGACACATGCTTTTTGTTGCTGTTATTGATCCTCCTGGAGAGCCCTCCATAATGTACTTTCATTGCAAGTGATAGGGGACAAACTCTACAGTCTTCCTTCTGTGCTAAATGCATTTACATTTTTATTTGAAGATAAGTTGAGGCTTCAGTTGTCCAAATTAGTCAAATCAAGTCAATAACTTTCAAAGTTCCTGTATTTTTGGTGCCAATTCCCTCTTCCCCTCGTTTGACAAAGAGACTACCTTCTTGATAGCTATCATTTGGCTTTACACAAATTACAATTAAATGTGACACTGACAAACAGATATTTTAGACTTCATCCATCCATTTATTCATCCATCCATCAATCCATCCATCCACTCATCCATTCATCCATCCGTCCGTCACCTGCGCTGACGACCGTCATGCTCTGCATGTCTTTGAGGAGTTGTGGGACAGTAGGGTCATCACGGGAGTACAGAGCATAGCGACTTATTCCCAGATGGAACTTCAGCCAGCTGGCATCAGGGTCAAAGGTCACTTCATGCTCAGTCACAGTCATGTTGGAGATGGCTGCGGCTTCACTGTAGTATTTCATATGTCTGAGGAGTGAGATGTCAGACAGAGGGCAGCTTTAGAAGCTGAATACAGACAGCTATCGTCTGTTTAATATCATATCATCACTCAGCTGTGAATGCTACTTAAAATCAATGAGGTAGCTGACTGAAAGAGAACATTTACAAGAAATATGCTGCTTGGAAATCTTAGGCAGGCAAATTAAAAACACCTTTTAACAACATTTTTAATAAGCAGTGCTTTTTTTTGGGAAGACTGCAGATTTAGTGGCAGAACTGGATGGCAAAATGAAATCAACAAGTTTCCTTGAAAGCAGGTCATTAAAAATGAACAAATCAAGATATAAACATTTATTGAAGGCATTTAAACAAGTTTAGCTTGTTTTGTTTGCCCCTGTGGCCTAAATTCTCCTTCACATATTTTTTTATTTGTCATCTTACAGGCTTTTTATTGTTTTTTATAGACAGTTAAAACAGTTAAAGACATTTCCACAGCCTCCTCCTCTCTCCACTATACTTAAAGCCTGAGCTAGAATAATCTGAGACCAAAACAAATAAGTCTGTGGCGAGAGGGGCACCGCATCGCCATAGCTGACCGCACCAAGTGGGACGGTCATCTCCCAGTCCAAACAAAACTTCAGTACGAGTCGGATAAAGTACGGACGGAAAGGAGTAAAGAGCTATAAATATGCTTTTCTTAATCAGTCATCTTACTGAGCCAACAGTCACCCAGCAGGCTGAAGTGACAGATCAGGGTTATCAGGACAACGGACAAGTGCATGCCACAGAGTAAAGTCAAACAGAAGATAAAAAGGAGAAGAAAATGTTGCAGTTATATTTCCTGTTGCACTCAATGCAATGTCAGGAATGACGCACACGTAAAACAGGTGGATCAGGAAAGTACATTCAACCCGTTTCCTTTTCCTGTATGCAAACATAACCAGCTTTCACTATTCATTTAAGCAGCCCCTCACAAAAAGCCTTGCTTGAGATGCTGCAAGATTTTGCAACTCTTAAGCCTTTGGGCTATCCATTGTTTTGTGCACATTTACATGGCAGAAAGAAAAAGAGAGGGGGATCCATTGCTCATATTTCTTCATATTTTTCCGCCTAGAGAGCCCAAAAATCTGTAGGCCTATCTCTCTGAGGGAGTGTCGGGATAGACAGACAGCCTCACGAGCCAAGACAGCTACGGCTCCCACAGATTTAAGATGGGCTTTAGCAGTTTTAAATCCTTGTTTACCTTAAAGAGAGCGTTCCAGACACGAGCTCTCCGAATGACATGTTTGTGAGCCCCAACCCACTTGACATTGGACTTTGATGACGCACGCCTCACACAGGGTTTGTTGACTTTTTGTAAATCACTTTTGCCTGAGAGCAAACATTTAGGATTGTCTGGGTGTACATTTATTATCGTGAGCGAAGTGTATTTGAACTATTTTATATTATAAATTATGCTCTCTGTGTGTGTGTGGGTGTGTGTGTGTGGTGTGTGGAAACAAATCATTTTTAAAGCTGAAACTGACCTTTCCCAGCGTGACACCTTCTTCCTATAATATTCCATCAGTTGCTCAGCCTGCAGCAGCTTCTCCTCCAGCCCGAGCACTGGAGTCTGGATGTTATACAGAGGATGAGCAAAAAGCCTCCCCAGCTTCGAGCCCCCATCCGTGGGTCCAGATGTGGCACCATACAGGGGCGGCACAAAGGTCCAGTTGGAAAGACGCGGGGTGGCGAGGCCGCCCTGCCTGGGGAGGGTGAGGTTGTTGTCACCACACGCGCAGAAGTATCCCGATCCTTGCCCCATGCTCCGCAGCTTTGGCAGGAGGATGAAGTACAGGTCAGCAGAGAAGATGGCTGTGAGGGTTGCGGCCAAGAAGAGACGGTCTCTCCTCATCATTACAGAAGAGGTGAGAGAGAAGGGAAAAATTGAAAAACAGCAAGACTAGGTGCTGCTCCAGAGTGTGTGAGGCATCACTTGTAGGCTGCCTCCAGTCTCCCACACAGTCAGCCAGGCAGAGGCGAGAAGTAAGCAGTCAGAGGTTGGTCCAAGTCTCTCTCTCTCTCTCTCTCTCTCTCTCTCTCTCTCTCTCTCTCTCTCTCTCTCTCTCTCTCTCTCTCTCTCTCTCTCTCTTTCTCTCTTCCTCTTTCTATCTGTGTGTTTCAGTCTGCTCCTTCCAACCTCACTTCTTCTTCTTCTACTCCTCCTCCTCCTCCTTCCTTGGCAGCAACTGAAGAGAGAGCTGAGCTGAGAGCGAGCATGTGTTAGCAACAGTCACTGACAGTTTTGGCTGCTTCCAGAGACCTGCTGCTCCGAGAGAGCGAGGGAGTGTGTGTGTGTGTGTGTGTGTGTGTGTGTGTGTGTGTGTGTGTGTGTGTGTGTGTGTGAGAGAGAAAGAGAGAGAGAGAGAGCATGCATTGTGGGTGTGTATGTGCAGGTATGTACACAAACAACAAATGACAAGTTAGCAGAATGAGAGAGTGAATGCAATGATGGTGCAGAATACACACACACACTCTCTCTCTCTCTTTCTCTCTCTCACACACACACACACACACACACACACACACACACACACACACACACACACACACACACACACACACACACACACACACACACACACACACACACACACACTCTGACTGGTTTTAAAGCAAAAGTCCTTGGAAGCAGGAAGGGGTGGAGACAGTGCGCTTCTTATCACAGCAGATCTGAATGAAACTACGTCCAGCTGGCTTATTCACTCTGATGCAATACATGTGTGTGTGTGTGTGTGTGTGTGTGTGTGTGTGTGTGTGTGTGTGTGTGTGTGTGTGTGTGTATATTCTGCCAGTGCAGGTCCAAGTCCAGTTTTCATTCATGTGTACGTTTTGAAACTGGTTCCCTTCCTCCACGATGGTGTGACTGTTTAGATTTTCAGGTGTGAAATCTATGCAGGTTTGTGACTTGCTTCATCTGTGTTTCCTCCAAAGGAAGGCGTGGAAGGGAGCTTCCCTTACCTCTGTTATCTTCTTTCGTCTCCTCCCTGCTCCTCCTCATTAACTAAAGTCCACTTTCACTCCTCCCATCCCATTCCTTCAAACCTTCATCCTTTTCGCTCCCCTGTCATCTTCTCTAACCATCTCCCTCTTCCTCTCTTTCTCTCTTCTCTTCTGTTTCGCTGCAGGCAAAATTCCCTGCTGCACTTTCCTTCCTGCTGCTGCTATTCCCACACATGAATCCCTCGCTTTCTCCCTGTCACGCCGATCTACAGAGAGACAGAAGAAGTTAAGAAAAAGGCAGCACAAGAAAAAAAAAAGTTCTTGCACAACTTAAAATGAGGAAACACGCAGGGAAAATAACACCTCCCCTCGTTTACAGACCACCTTTTCTTTTACTCCCTCTCCCTCTCTGATTTTTTCCCCCTGTGAAAACATGCAGTGAATAAATTACGATCGCTGCTTGTTGCCTGCGTCTGCTCTGAAAGCCCTAAGCGGCTTTATACTGAGGCAATGGAGATCTCGCAGGGCATTTCCCAGCCTGCATCTGCACTGTTGTGACTGTGGTATTTTGGAACATCTGTTCGTCTGTTTGGGTGTGCGTGTTGGTGTGTATGCGTGGAACAAAATTGCACGTCAATGTCTGGGAGTCGCTCTCTGGAGTGTTTTACTGTCTCTGAAGAGAAAACAGGCTGAGAAACCTTTGCTGATATTGGAAATTAGTGAAAGGAAGCTTTAACCTGCCATTTAGCCAGACTGTGGAAGCACTTCTGTTATGCCTCGCACACACACGCGCACACACAGACACATACACACACACACACACACAGGTTTTTTAGAAGGACACAGCTACAAAAACAAAAATAAATTTTAACTTAAAACTAACCTCTAAGGCAAAAAAAACTAATGCTCCAATAGAGTTCCATAGGTGTACCAGAGTGAGAAATGTATGAATATGCCATTAGTGTTTTCATCGTGCAGCACAAAAAGAGGTAAATATATTCACTTTGGTTGAAAATTCAATCATTTAATGAATTCAGGACATCTATGCCCATCAGCAGACAGAAGATATTTCTGATGACATGAAGTAAAATGGTAGAAATCAATAATGCAGATGCCCGAGGGGGCAAAAGTACAGTCTACATGACTTGCCCTTGTTTGTCCCAGCTGTGTCTGTTTGTATTTGTACTGAGAGACAAACTAGAGAAAGGGCTCTGCACTCCCCCACTCAAATATCCAGACCAGTGCTTAAAATAACCCTTTTTTATAGGGATGAGTGGAGAAGCGCATGCAACGAAGTTACAAAATCGAACATAGAAAGAAAACAAACAAAAACAGAGCAGTGAGTCTTGCGTCACCAATTTGTGCAATTCAGCAGAGCTGCGATGATAAGTGCAGAGTGGCTCAGATGTCTGTCTGTCTAGCTGTCTTTTGGATGACCCAGAAGTCTCAAATATCAGGGAATTTCACACTGCGCTCTTCACTTCAAAACCCTGATGATAAAAGAACTACAGCAATCAGTTCAATGTGAGCTGCTGTAATCACACAAACAAACAAAAAACGTACATGTGAAAAGCTGAAAACAAGGGAAAGGAAGTGCAAGCAGTCAAAGGGATTTCCATGTTGAGTGTTTCACAAATGGCAAAGGGGAAAAGGCATTGCTAAAAATGATTTTTACAGAAGGTATGGATGGTATCAGCTAGAGATGGCACAGAGGTGATGACATGTGAGAAGAGTTTGTGAGGAACTGAGAAAAAAAAGACAAGATGAAAGACTGGGAGAAATACAAAAAAGAAGCTGTATTGAAGGAGAAATCTCGCCAGCACAGTTTTCGTTTGACATACTCAAACTGACACATTCAATTTACAGTTTCAAGACAACTTCATAAAATAAGAGGAAAATGGGGAAAAACAGTGTTCCTGTCTGCATCTTTGTCGATATCTGACTGGACAGTTGGCTCACTTTTCCTTCCAGATGCTGTGAGCTGAGCTCTGTGCTGCCAGTCAAACAGCGATACACTCAAGAGATTGTGGGTAAAATCCTCAGTGGGGGAATCTTCTGGAAAAGAAATATGATTATAAATGAAAAACAGACTGGTTTAGCTTCATAAATTACATAAAATATGGAGCAGAGCTGACAGAGCACCATCATCAAGGCATTTCTGACATTCTTCCTTCAAGTGAACATCTAAAGCAGAGAGATGAATCGATGAAAGTCTTTTTTACTTCCTTACTGACCTCTCTGCGGTCAGTCCAGTCTAGAGGAATTGGTACTGTTGGCAGTCTGGGCCATAAATGCACAATGTGGAAATAAATGTTGAATATAAAGGAAAGAGGTCAAAGTTGAGAGATGAGAGCGGTGCTGATGAGAGGAGAGATCAAGAGAGAGATTCAGAGCAGTTGAGAAAAAACAATAGAAGGAAGAACTGGAGGAAAGACGTGCATGCAGATGGAGAAATAAAAAAACAACCCTATTTTGTTCCCATCAGATGTTTCTAAAATAGAATTCTTCCTTCTTTTATCCCTCTTTCATTATCCCTTCCCATCAATCATGTTTTTTTTCTGGGGTAACTTCAGCTTGAAGTTGAAGTGGATTGCTGCTGCCACGAAAGGAAGCCGTCGCATTCCTTCACAATTGTTTGAGCCTTTTATAGTCGCCTGCACTGACCAGTGTTTTTATGCTGGACGTCCAAAAGAACTGAATTACCACAAACGACAATTAACACTCCCACTACAGAGGATTTACATAATACATTTAAAGTAGAACGCACCAGCATGACGGGCTGTTTCCTATCAAGTGGAAGGCTGAGCTATGTTGAGCATTGGCAGCTTTACACGTTTTACATTTGTTTGCAGTTAACACTACTGTGATACACTTCTTAGAATTTTTTTTTTTATTACTTTGGACCCTGGCTTTATGGCCCATGCAGGCAATTTGTTGAGACCTGTGAAACTATGATAGCAGTTTGTGCTATTAGTTGCATATATATGACTGTCATGCCTTACAGATAGTCTACAAGCGGTAATGAAATAAGTTCAAAGATCATAGTGATGTAACAGTTAAACTTTAAACACATTACCTGACTCTTTTTGTGGGCTCTGTCCCTGCCCTTTGTCTGTTTTGTTGTAGTATTTGTGTAAGTTTTCAATATGTTTTTTTCTCTCATGTGTTGTATATTGTGAATTAAATGTATATAAAATATGAATGGAAAAAAATAAAAAACATGGCTTATTGGATTTGCATTGCATTCCTGGGCAGTGATTAGACATGGTGGCTTAAAATGTTACTTTGAACACAATCCAAATATTTAAAATGAGCATTTAAAAATGAAAGAATTATATGGGGAAGTTGGTACAGACAATCACACACAAACAATGTAATTTAGCTGTCCAATGAGAACAAATAACAAATAACACAAGAGTGAATATATTGACATTAACGCCAACAGACCCACACAAAAAATAACAAAAAAAATTTGGCACACATTCCACCTTTATTATAAATTACTGTTTGGAATAGATTAACTGTAGCCAGTTTTGCTGTACACGCTCAGCATGTGTCAGTTGTTGACATGGGAGATGAATGGCTGCTAGGCTTTATAAAATATATCTTTATATCCATCACATTGAATCTAACTTCTCTATCTGCAAAAACTATATTGATCTCTTCCAACCACGGGGTATACAGTGGATGGCGTTTCCAGTTTAGAATGATCCCTCTTCTTGCAATCCGAGGCACAAAATTAATAATATTTAATTCATATTGTTGAATTGAATTGTAGAGTTTTCATTATTAACTACTCCAAATACTGCTGTCAGTGGAGGTGGGTTCTGTCTGTCCAGAGCTCACAGGGTGGAGGGAACATCCAAAAAGGGATGGCTAACTTCTTTTAGGAATATGAAAGGTGATAGAGAACTTTAAAATGTACAAATTCATGTAATGCACAAACAGATGAGGAGTGGACCGTGCTCACATGTATCCTCATGCAGTTTGAGATGTAGGTCTTATTCCCATTGGCATTTGGTGCAATCAAGACACACACACCCTTTCTATATGGATTAGTTCATTTCACAATAACAAAAGAGATAAGTGCTATGAAAATAAAAAGTCATAATTAATTATATGTTATTACAGTCCTGCGGGCAGCAAGGGAGTGCACAAAACATGTTTTCATCTGCACAGCCAAAAGGAGGAAGAGAGGAGGGGAAGGATCTTTATGAAACTCACCTGCAGAACCTGAGCCTTAATCCTCAACAGTGATCGCCGTGGTCAATGTCATCAAACAGACATCTCCTCTGACAACACGGAGCTACTATCTGACAAAAGTCCTCGCACAGGTACTGATGCACAGATAATGGTTAGATGGATGTGCATGAATGGAAGGAAAGAAAGACGACAAATGAGATGAGAACGACAAAGATGTTTGTGTATGTGTTATTGTGTGTTTGCAGGTTACCATGGGTTGCTGAGGCTGGTGGAGGTCACTCTCTACTGTGCTGGCAGACGAAGCTAAAGTTGGTGACAGGAGACAATGAAATGAGTGTGTGTGTGTGTGTGTGTGTGTGTGTGTGTGTGTGTGTGTGTGTGTGTGTGTGTGTGTGTGTGTGTGTGTGTGTGTGTGTGTGTGTGTGTGTGTTTGTGAATGTGTGTGTGTTTGTGAATGTGTGTGTGTGTTTGTCTGCTTGGGTGTGGTTGCAGAGACAGCACAGCTAATCGCTTATTTTGGCATATTCTGAGTAACAGGCAGACAGTGAAAGGAAAGTGTAGGAAATGTCTTGCAGATTCACACACATCCACACTCACACAAACCTTGAGCATTTCTGCACTTTTAAGAATCTGGCCTGTGTCTTTGGAGCAGAACATTGCCCAAATGTTCCCGAGCTAAGCTCCAGACTTCAGAGGTGGAGAATGTGAAGAATGCTCTGACTCCTTTCTTCATAACGTGGTGAAATTGGACGTGATTGAATCAGAGTATCGGGTTTAATTAACTTGGAAGTCCATCCTGACCTCCAGATTTAACTCATTCTCATGAACATCTTCAATAGCAGCAGCTACACACACACCCATACACTTATACACACACATGCAGGGGGGTTCTGACAAAAGGGGCAATTACTGGAGGGGACATTGCCAGTGCACAGCCAAATGTGACTGAAGCAGGTCTGGGTCAGGGAGAGAGTCATTGGTGTGTGTGTGTGTGTGTGTGTGTGTGTGTGTGTGTGTGTGTGCGGCACCTCAAAACACCTGTTTGCACTTAATAGTTACCTTGAGAACAGCATTCCTCCTGTAAAATCTTGCCGCAGCTGGCGAGGTCAGGTGCTTTACTTTTGACCTTATTGGATCCCACTTCATCACTTTCAGCCCTCTCTACAGTGTCCTCTCTGCGGTTACTCTGTGTCTCTCTGTGGGTGTCAGAACCAAAAAATGAGAGGATACATTTGTGCAAACAGACAGCTGTTTACTTTAGATATAGTTTCCTCTTTTTTTCTCATCATGGTTCTGAAACTAGACAGTGACCTCTGTTGATGATAGTTTTTTCAGAGAGTGTGAAATGTGTGAGGATGTTTGTTGTTAGATTTGATTTAAACCAGAACTGTAACTGTTCTCCATCTCTGCGGTGTAGTTGGCGTGTGCACGAGTACTCTGTGTACTCTTTCATTCCTTCGTGTGTGTGCATGCATGCCTGTGTGTGCTTTTCAGGCCTGCTTCATTGGGTAAATTGAAACTGACAAACTTTTAACATATTCAAGATCTCAACTCCATAAATGTACAAGCTAATAAGAGACCCAAGAGCAATTATACACAGCTTAGCTGCTTGAAAGACATCTGAATAGTTCAAGACTTTTGTGGTAAAATGAGGCGACAAAGAATTTAAAAGTTAAAATATTTCGTAATCTTGTACATGTGTAATTCTTTGATGAAAATTTGGGATGTTTACTCTGGTTTATGCATCATTAAATATCTGACAGTATACAGTTTTGAATGCTTGGTTAGAAAACGGGTATTGCATAGCAGTGACAATACAGATATTTGAGTTTTGGAATAAATTAAATTTTGACCTGATGTTGGCACTAAATGAAAAGTCAGGGAATCAGCATATTAATAAAAGTTCATCCGTCATCTGTACCAAATTTTGTGGCAAGCCACTATTTGTCGAGTCATTCCACTCAAAACCACAAATGTCAACCTCATGGTGGCACTAAAAGAAATGTCAGGGGATCTCCAAAGTCAGTAGGATTTTTGTGTTTAAATTTAAGGGTAATGGTTGATGATATATTTCAGTCTTGGCAAAAGCGGCCAATTGACCAACCAACATTGCCATCCCTAAAAACGAAATCTAAATTATCCAAAACTCACTGTATGTGAGAGCTACAGCAGAGACATTCATATGTTGTCTTGCACTCTGTGGGTGGTTGACCAATCAGAAGCCACAAAGGCAGTGACTGGCAGATAGTGGGGAGATTGAGACAGAGGATTTGATTAACAATTTAATCAACTTTAAGACCACTAAGTTGTACTTTTTCTCACTCACTCTCTTCCTTAAACACTCATATACACTAAATCACTCCCCATAACTAGTAATGGAAGTCTCAATTAAATCATCTATGTGGTACATTTTAATTTAGAAACCACAAGAAGCCACTGGCAGCACGTCTTGACAATAGTTAAACCATTTTGCTTCTCACTGAGCTTGATCCATGCAGATGTTTATTTATATATCAAAGCTATGTGGCGACTTCATGCACTTTTTCATCCTCTTCAATTGCTTCAGACAGCTCTCTCCTTTATGGCCCATGTTACCCAATATGTGACAGAAATACAGACAAGCAAACGGCAAAGAGGACTGAGCCAAGCCAGAGTTTGTGACCTTCAACCAAACTGAGCTTTTCTATTAAAGACTCAAGCGTCTGTGGAAATAGAGAGCGGGAGCTTTTCTTTTGGAAGAAGTGCTCAACCATGACGCATTCTTCTGGAGTACATTCTCTATATTAGATTTGGCACATGTAAGTTAGTCATCAGTACTTCATGTCCTGTATCTGATACTGGCAGTCTTGGTAAGCAAGGTGTTTGTTCTATTTGTGTGCAGAATTTAATGATCGAATCCTGAAAAGTCTGCCATTTTTATGCACGTCATACTCAAAATTTGGACCGTATAATCCAATATGCTTCACAGCACCATGTGGGTAGTCAATTTTAGCATTTATGGCCTCCATGGTCATATTGCACCACCCATGGAAGAGTTAGCACACTGCCGAGAGACACAGGGAGTTCTTAACTCTCAAAAATATTTCTCTACTGACATTATTTGATGCATTGAAATACTGTATAGTAGATATGCTATTGTAATATATAGTAGACAACTTCACCTCAGGTATGTAGCTGGGTCAGAGATATTCCATATCGCTTGCTGCCCAAAAGAACCCACATGATCTCCGTCATTTGTCCAAAGTCCAGCAGAGCCATCAGCTGAACCTGTGAGGACAAACAGTCTGTCTGCCACCTCGAGGACTTCTACACTTACCAACGCCCTCTTATGAGCCTTCCAACAGTGCAGCAAAGGAGGACATTCACAAACCGGCTGCGTAGAAAGAGAATACCTCAGATACATGGCGATATTTCATTTCACACCAACCCACAAACAAATACATGCATACAGCTATTTACCTCATGTTGGATGTCCAAAGCATAGTGAGAGATGTCCCAAATCTGAAGCTGGCCTGTTGTGTCTCCTGAGACCAGGATGGTGTTTTTAAGCTGATCTGAGTTCAGACTCAGCACACGCTCGCCCGGCTGCTCTGGAGCATAGAACTGGCCTGTGATAAGGAGGGGGACACTGAATTGTACACTTGCAGTTCAGCAAACTCAAAGAAACCGATCACTCCTATCATGTAAAATCTAGATCAGTTTTACCAGTATGCTCTTGTGGATTTTCATGGAGAAGATCGATAGGGAGTGCAACTGGTTCATGCAGGAAAATCTTTTTATATTCAGATTTTGTGCCAATTTTAAGAATACTGTTTTGACTCAAATGTCAAATGTACTTTTGAGACAAATTGCTACCCTTTAATGCTCTCTGTTATGTCACATTGTCAAATTCCTCTCTGCTAGAAAAATGCATGGCAACATATACAGACCAGTATACACACATGTGCACACTGACTCGCTCAGACATGCACACATATGCAGCGGTCAAAGTGCATGAATCCCACACCACTAAACACAGATGGGATCTGGAAAGAGACATAGCTGTGGGCTGCCAGGAATGGTACCGGCGGGAGGCCAAGGCGACAGTTCAGCCTGACTGTCACTGCTTTTGCTGTTTGTAAATCTGTCTTACGGGAGGATAATTCAAACTGACGGCTGCTTGTCAAATACAGTGTTGTGCTTATCCTCCCTCATACATGTATTTGAAATCTTTTTATTTTTTCTGAATGACATTCTCTGGATCCTTCTTTACTCTCATTCACCATGAATGTGTGCCTGTCCAGTGATGCTCCAAAAGCAGAGACAGCCGGCCTGTGATGACACCAGGACACCTCTGTTTCTATACGTCCTGTTTCCAGCACGATGCTGCAGGAACAAGAGGCTGTCCACAGGGAGCGCCGCTCTGCATACAAGCAGAAAAAAACATGTAAAAAAGGACATTCAGAATGCTTGACATAAAAGTTCGGTGACCACCAGATTATGATGGAAAACATGAAAGTGGAAGCTTACCATCCTGGTTAAAACATTTTTTAGGATGTTTGACTTTGACTGGATTTTACTGATCGTAATATTGGTAATTAATATGCTTTGTTGGCAGTGTAATGTAGCCCAGTCCAGCCCAGACTCTTGTGTGACATACATCAAGTTTTATCATATCAGCTCAAAAGTGTCGACACTACTATAATACTGTGCAGGTCTTTTTAATCTTCAGATGTTCACAAATGTTGTCCTAGGTCAGTTTTGGGGACATTACATATTACCCAAACCCTCATAACCACAACTTGCCCAACCCTAAACCTTTCTTTAACCTTAACCACTGACCCAAAAATCTGCTTTTTCACAATTTTGTCCTCAGTCAACTGGTCTGAATTTTATCCCCGATGACACACACACACACACACACACACACAAACACACACAAACACACACACACACGGGGTGCGTCCTCTTACCCTGCCTGTGTCTCTCTGTGTAGGTGGAGCAGTGGTCCTTGTGTCTCCAGCCTCCAGATAATGACCTCTCCGTCATGGCTTGCTGTGGCAATGACCCCCAAGGAAGAACACTGACCCACAGCCAGGATGTCAGATTTGTGGACGCCGTTGGACTTCCATGACATATCTGCTCTCACATACAAATCCTACATTTACACAGATTGAGATAATAAAAATCACTCTTAACCTACAGGCTTGCTTAGCTACAACAGCACCTGAGCTCCATTCTAAGACCAGTGTTTTACATTCTTACCAGATGTTGAAAACAACGTGGAAGTGCTTCCTTATGTTGTGGTATTATTTATACAATATTTATCCAAGGGACATTTGCATGCATTAATAAGACTGAATTTCAGCAGCTACAGCAAATAAAATACAAACTGCAATGTTGTTTTTAGGCCTTATCGTGTGCACAGGCTTGTTGTTGAAATTGTGAAACTCTTTGCACATGGCTTCCCACTGTGTGACAGTTTACAAATGGTCTAAACCAACATATAATTGTTTGTGTTGCCTTGCGGAAAAGCTGCTCCATTTCCTTCCCTGGTTTACTGATTTTGTTTATACCTCTGGGCTAAAAGGTTGTGGTCAGCTCTTTAAAATGTACTATCAGGACGCCATAGGAACACTGGTGCAGATGTATTGCAAGGCACAGACTCATTTTAGCTCACCAGATGCATGTATGAATATATTTGTAATTTACGTCATCGGCTGATATCATTTACTACTAAAGCCATTCATCAGCAGCTTTTTTAGACATAAAATGTTAAATGTTTTCTAAAAAACCCAACGTAGTTCTGCTGAACCAGGAGACTTCACAATGAGAGGCATTATGACTGAAGAAAAACAGGGTTCAGAATTTGCTGGAGAAGCATGAACGCTGAATGTTTCTACTGTAGTCTTTAGGAATGAATGTAACCACAGAACAGATGATAGTTTTAGGTTGAGATGTAAAAGGTAACAGAAGAGTTTGAGGTTTAAAAACATGCACGTCTGCACACACAGACTTTTGTCTCACTTTGCAGTTCATGTGTTTATACTGGCAAATACTTCATCTGAACTTATTTAGACCTTAGTCAGTGTGTATAAATGTGTAGGTGGATACGGCTGTCTGATTCTAGACAATTTTTAAACCACAATAAAAAGATATAAGGAGTCTGATTTAGTGATATCACATATTTAGCTCTGAATTTACTAGATACTTTTGGAAAATTGCAGGTAACATTTTCCGAGTCTAATTTTGGACAACATTTTCTTAAACTCAACTTGTTAAGTGTTTTAAGTCCTTATCAGATTAGTCACTACCTTGACAGTGTGGGACTCCAGCCATCCTTTATTCAACATCTGGGGAGGAACTTTACAAAAGTAAAAAATGTAAGGACTACGACTCTGGATATGTATCCATTTTTTCAAACATCTTCATGCTATGTATCATTTAAGCTTTTTGGAACATTACTTTTTTGGTCTTGGTGTTGAATGTTTTAATGGGTGGCACTATTCTTGTCTTTCCTGTAATAAACTCCGTCACAGTTCATGTCCCATAATTATTCCTCTATTATATATTTATTTACGTGTTTATGTTCTGAATTCATAATCAAAGGAATCTTTGGTTTTACCTTGGCACCAGTAATGTTGTACTGAGCGATTTGTCGGCTCCACCCCACAGCCAGCAGCTGGTTGCTATGAAGACAAGTCACCGCTGTGACTTCAGAATTGGTGACAGGCTCCAGTTTGTGCAGGTTAAGGCCGTTAAGTAAGCTCCACACCTGCTCAGTAGAGGTCAACAAGAGGCTATCTCATTACCAAACACTTTTTAAACTTTCTCGTAGATATAAAATAAAGATGTATGCCACTTAATGTGTTTAAGGTGAAAGTTTTTGTGCATACAAAACATGTGTGTTAAACCTTAATAGTGCCGTTGCAGGCCCCAGTGATAAGTCTTCTGTGGGAAGAGTCCAGTGCCATGCAGGTGAGTTCATCTTCTCCATGAACGTTGCAGATTTGAAGCCGTTTCTTCCCTGTCCCAACATCCCACAGAGACACTGATGAGTCTGCATGTCCAGTCACCACCTGTTTCAGGGTGGGGTTGTATAGTGCACAGGACAGTGCTGGACCATTGAGTTCCCTTGCTTCATCTGTCAACCATCCTCCCCCTCCCCTCTCTCTTTCAGCTAGATCAAGCAGTGCCAGATAATCCTTACATCCCACTACTAAATGAGGCTGAGTCTGTTCAGGAAGAGGAGGGCTGAGCAGCAGGAAAGGGAAGTTGCCGTGCTCTGGGATTCGGCCTGGCTGCAGGCAGGGGAACGGCAGGCCGACAGTTTTCAGACAGTGATGGGTAGAAATGTCCCAAACCCTCAGCTCCTGACAGAGGAACAAATATTGATATACTAGTAGTAATTTGTCATGATTCATAAAAATCCCACAGTATGAACTAAAATGATAAACAATAAGTGTGTGTGAAAGATCTACACAGACTCATTATCAGTACAGATTCCTGTCTTTTAGGCTTCATCTTTCATGACTTACAGCATCTCTGGAGTAGCTGAAGATCTGCCCAACGGCTTGATAAATTGCAATATCCAACACAGCGGTGCGGTGACCCACCAGCGTAGCGACAGGACTCGTGGTCACGAAGCGGGTCCACAGTCTGACCACTCGGTCACAACCACCTGTGACCATCAATTGCAGAGATGCGTTGTAGTCAAAACATTTGGCCCCCTGCAAAAGGAGACAAAAAGATGGCGCACAAAACTAAAAACAACATGCTATAGTGTAGACAGAAATGTACTGTTTCAATTGTCCTTTGGAAAAAAAGACATGACCACTTCAAATGCTACAAATCAAGTTACAGTAGCTGGTCTCATTAGTTTAACACTGGGGACTTTTTAAGGGTGGTTTTATTGTAAAATTGTCAGACATTTAATTGGCTCTTAAAATGAGTTTGCCTGTTAAAAAAATGCCATAATAAATAACAGGAAGCATCACCACCCAGTTTAATAGTGTTTTGTGGAACAGTAGTCATGACGCTGTCTTCACTGCATGGAATGAAAATAAGTAACTTACATCACATGTGATATTTGTTCTTGTGGATAAAGCCTGTGGCATAATGTGGCTAGTGAGGACATTCACTGCTGTATAAACCGATTCTCTACAACTACACAGATTTAATGGAATGAAAGTTGATTTTAAGACCTTGACCCCCACAGTTGGGTCAGGGTCACCCAGACAAGAGCACCGTGATAGAGCGTTGTGTCCGTCTGACCTCAATGTTATTTAGAAATGGTTACGTCCCTGAATAAAAATACAGGGGATGAGGGGAGTAACAGTGATGTTATCCAGGGAAAGACAAAAAAACAAGGTAAACAAAATTGGATAAACACAAAAATTTTATTTAATTTTTTATTTAAACAGATAAAACTACTTTCTCTAAAAAGATACAGCACCACACCGTAACAAATACATACGTACCTCTTGCTCTTTTTGAATTCTACTTCTCATACTACTGTTTTATTTTATTTTATTTAACAATTTATGGTCATTTAAAATATGTATATCCCATACTACTGTTAATCTAGTTTTCATTTAATTTAGTTAATTTTCCAATTAAATGGGTTTCATTATTACACTTCATATCTTTTTCTTCCCACGTGCATTAGTCTCAATTTGTTTTACTGTTTACATTTGTACTGTCTTATTATCAGATTTCTGGTCATCTGTGAAGCACTTTGTATTGCACTAACCTGCATAAAGGTACAATACATATATTAGTATGTTATCCACAACTATGATGGACAGTAATCTTTACTAATGTCAGCAAATTAAACAAAATAATTACCTGCTTAAATTTCCAGATGTAAGGCTCCTGCTTCAGTGACACGCTCATAAAGACCACAGAGGTGTTGTCACTCTCTGATGATGACATGATGACGTTGGTACTTGGCTCAAACATCAGTCTGTTGACTGGTTCCTGGTGGATGTTGGGGATGTAACGGGAGGACACCATGCTGGAGTGTTCACCAAGGTCCTGATGTCAAAATGGATAACAACAAATTAAAGTGTTATTGAAAACTGGATTGTATCCAGACATTGAGCTCAGTAATTTAACAGAGAAAGTCAAGTGCCGGGAAGAAGATCCTGTGTGGGCCGTTCAGCTTCTTGGTGGGATTCTTAAAAAGCCCTTTAGATGAGTTCAGGAACCAGATCAGGTGGATTCCTCCTTTTTCATCCCCCAGTAGCAGTAGAGGTGGTCGCTCTGGAAACTTGGAGAACAACCACATGGATTAAAGCGATTCATTAATTGCTTTCTGAGTAATTTCATCCAGTTCAAACAACAACATCCCAATAGAGACAGGTCAATACCTGAATATCATGCCAGTAACAAAGTGCAGTCGGCACGCTCCGAAACCCTTGGAATAATGATGAGAAAAAAGTGAACATTTACTTAAAAAAAAAATCATTATACACTTATTTTCATTAAATAGGCTACACTTAAGAAACGTAGTGTACCAAACAGGTGGACATCTTCAAATACACTTGCTGTGGAGACATTTACAAAATGCAGGTCCCTGCAGTCAGTTGATATGGCAACCTTGTGGACATTGCCCATGTAGACAGCATCAGTGGTCCAGCCTCTGAACCGCCTTGTGTTGGCTACTTCCTCTGTTGGGTCTCCGGCAAGCTGAGGATTATTGTAAAAAGAGTGAGAGTGTGTGTGTGTTATACTTGAACAGTACCATGTGTATTAAATATCATGATGTCACTCACCCCTATAGTTTTGAGTATATGTAAGCTGCTGTTCCAGACAGTGATCTGACCCCCCTTACTGACACTAATATAGCGGAGTGGAGGAGGATGGGAAACAGCAACCACACGCACTGTTGGCTCCCGCTGCAGAGTAATGAGTACAAATATAATTAATACAAAAGGTTATTGGATGATTAAAAGTACTACTTTTAGAAAAATAACATGAGGAGAGTACAGAATAGCTACAAGCTAAAATGTTTCATCCTTCATTATAGCATTTAGTATCATTAGTAAGAACTGTATATGTCTAATAAAATGTATAATTATACATCATTCACTTGTTAAAACTTATGTGAAGGATTTGCCCGACTTTAATGGGTTATGCAGCTACTATATAAAAGAAATGGGCTCAACCACTATCCCACATTGAATATCAACTGCAGTATAGTCCCTAGGTCATATATTTAACCTGGGGACAATGAATAGACAGAGCATTTCTGATTTTTAGACAACTTTACCCCTTCAGTAGATGAAAGTGAAAACAGCCTTTAAGTGTATATGTTCATTCTGCACAGTGAAACTCAAACATCCAACTCAAGGTACAAGAAGGAAAACACATTTTCAGGGGAGAGGGGACAAACAGTAAAGTAAACTTGTGGCCATAAAAACCTTTTAAATATGAGCTAAAATAAAAAATAAAACTCTCTGATGGGTGACAAGTTGCGAATATGACCTTAATCATTTGATTCAGTGTAATTTAACATTCAGCTTTAGTGTTTGAGATGGTTGAGGTCAAAGGTTTTGTTTTGTTTTATTACAATTCTTTGTCAGGAATGGCGCTTTCCGGACTGGAAGAACTTTTTCATAGTTCCAGGAACTGCTGCAGGAAGTATCCCTGTTTTATCGTGTCCACACTGCAGGAACTGGGAAAGATCGTAGTTCTTTGACTGCCATTTTGAAGGACTTTTTTAGCGCCTACATCAGGGTACTTTCCCAACTCAAGAGGAAGTTTGAGTCACCATAAGTGTATGGTGACTGGGCCAGGGGTAAGTGTATGTTGATTGGTCACATATGAGTTGATACAGCACTGATGCAGCATCAGAAACCACCATTTAAAAAACAAAAACCTGTATAAACAACAGCTCTTAATACAAGCTTTTTCCTTTAAACATTGCAACAAAACACATCTCCTTTCCGACATCATTATGAACATGAAACCCACACACACACACACACACACACACACACACACACACACACACACACACACACACACACACACACACACACACACACACACACACACACACACACACACACACACACACACACACAAACACACACACACACAACAAACACTCAGTTCCGATGACAGAATCATCCATCTTGTTGTTGGAGTTGTATCTTGTGCAGAAACGACATTGGTATACCAAGTGAAAGCTTGTATCACTTTAAAAAAAACTTTAGAAAAAAAGCCCTTTAAGGTATCTCAGGGGAGTGAGTAGGTCCTCTCAGGGAGTTGCTGGAACAGTTTGGTCTGAAAGTATCTAAAAGTACGAGGTCTATAGTAGTGTTTGACTGTAATTCAGTGTAATTGTTTAGACATCCTACAAAGATGCACCAAACTCAACAATAGGCCAGAGTTATACCAGTGGATTCCTACCTTGTTGTGAGAGCAGTGTCTGATTTGTAGCTTTGAGTCCAGGAGAGCAGCTCTAGGGATGGAAGCGCTCTCTCTCTCTGTGTATTCAAGAAGCAGGTATGAACACAGCTGCTGCCACTTTATCTGTCCTGTACAGCAGATATCTACCTGAATACGGAGAAATTAAGAGAGTCACAGTGGCCCTACAACATCATCTAAAAGCCATCTTTATGCTGATGGGATGTGCTGTATCATGTTTTTTTTTTTTTTTTTTTAAATCAACAGTGTCCCAAAAACACCTCAGAATTTGTCTATACCTCACTGAAGAACCTCTCAACCCAAGCACCCTCAACATCTGGACCAATTACAGACTGTAGAACCTCGCGAAACTCTTTGAACCCCATTCCATGTTCTTCATTTCTTCCTCGGTTTCTTCCACTCTTCTGTGTCTTTAGTCCAGCTTTTGAACAGGTAAATGCATTTCTCAGCAACTGCAGGTGCTCTGGGCTCAGTTTCTCTGCAGGACTGACTCCAATAGCTGGATCACTGCACAGAAATGAAAGAACATATTTGCAGAAAATGCTAGGTTTCCTTGCTCAGTAAGTGAACACCAATTAAAGACTTCATAGCTGCATTTTCCCAAAGGTCAAGTATCCTTTGGTGTTATTACATTGCTTCTGTCAGCTGGTGAGATGTTTGCAGATGAGTACACCCTCATCAGCATTTAAAATATGTTTTTTCTAAAGTAAGTGACTTTTAAAAACATTGATCCCATTATTAGAATTACCATCAGTAGCCCCTTTTAGGACGGTTTGTTTTTCTCCTTTACTCAGTCGAGTAAACTGGATTCAGACAGACCTCTCACAGATGCAGATGTTTGTGCTTTTAGTTAAATGTTAGTAATACAATTAGGGCTAAAATTCACATTATTCTTTGGAGTTGGAATTTTTGATAGCAGCCCCTGATCCCAACCCTCAGGAGGAACTGCTCCATCCCCTCTTTGGCATCTAATAAAGGGTTCACTGCAGAATGAATGCAGCGCTCCCAAGTGGCCGCTTTGGGAAAACACACTGCTGATGTAAACAAAAGTTTAAAATCACACTATGAAGACATACATAATGCATATTTATCTGGAACAAATAAATAAGAACAAGCATGTAAATTCAACTGTACGCCTTAATTTTTGTACTTGGTCAATTTTGGGGGTGGGAGAATAAGTTTGGTTTGGGGGATGCGTTGGAAAGATCAAGGAGTTTCTCACCACCAGCAGCTCCTGTGTGGCCCTGTTGCTCAGGGAGACTACAGGCGGACAACAATGAGTCACATGTCCCAGCATTGTGAGCTATTTTCCAGGTCCATTAGGACATGGATGACTGGTCCCTTACATAATGTAAATTTCTAACAATCAAACAATACCAATTGAACCATAAAATAATTAAGTAATAAAAGTGCATTACTTTGGTGAACAAGAACTTTAAAAGGCCATTTCATCTGAAAGAGGCTGCCGTGAAGCTGTGTGAGGAGGAGGATTCCTGTTAATGTCTGCTTATGTGCGTTTTTGTAAATCAAAAAAGGGTCACTGGACCATAGAGAAGAAAATGTATCACATCATAGAAAACTTGACAACTTATTTTAATTTTACACATATATGGATAGAGGATCAAAATTTAAACTTATGTACATTTACACTTGGAGTGCAGATTTTTATTTGACAAGAGTACAACTTCTCGACCATAACAAGAACAAAAACAAAAAAAATAACAGGCTTTTGTGTGCTCTAACAGATCATAAAAAGTTAATTATTTATCAAGATCAAATGCATAAGAGCAAACTGAAGAAAACTCACCAAAACCTACTGTGGGGTACCTCAGTCTCATAATACATCCATGGATTTTTGTTGTTTCTCAAGGTATCCATATTGATAACTTGAGCTTCACTATTTGAAACCCTATTTACATTCTTCCAAATACCAGATACTGCTCCAGATGTTAAAATTTTAAATCCATATTTAATCCAGACTGTACAGTGGTTCATGCTCTTTAGGTCCAAGATACGACAGCCACAATCTCCTCTCACAAATGCTGAGGCAAACCTGAGATCTTCACTCCGAGCTTAAACATGCTGGGCTTTTGTTTCCTTCTCATCCTCGGTCTTTTCAAGCAAACACAATTTGCTCAAACAAAGGTTGTTGTCTTCACACAGGGAAGGAATGAAGCCACCCGTCACAAGTGTGAGAAAGCAAAGTCAACACATAACTGATGAGAAGACCATGGTGAGATGAGAGTTTCCAAAATAACTGCAAGTCCGCTGGGGGTAACAGAGTGTCAAACCCCACAGACAAGCCCTCAGAGGGTTAATCATTTAAAGAGGCAAGGTTGGTCAGGACCCAGGGGAGTTAAGATTGGTAACTTTTGCTCAGGGACAGTTCAACTATCCACACACAATGAGGATTATACAGAAATCTTGGGCAGTTAATTATAAACTAACATATGTCATGTGCAAATAAATTCTAAAGTCAAAAAAGCAACAAGCAATGATACTTTCATATTTTAATAGCCTTACAGACCTCTGTAACTAATGCCAAGCAACCCACAGCAGTTCTGCTTACCACTTCAATGAGCATGAGCTATCCAGAGTGGCCTTACACTGTGTTTAATGAAGACACCTATGTCCCAGTGGGTTCTGGCCTGCTGGGCAATATCTTCCACCTTAAAGAATCAGCTCTAATATTAGCCCTATCATCAGTAGCCTATACTGTCTGCAACTGTCTCACATGTATACATAATTCATCTGATACATGATGAAATGACATGAAATATACAACAATAACTTCTGACTCAAAGTGAAATACCTTTTTTGACTTCTCACAGAAACTAAAGCACAGGTTGTCATGGGTAGCAGAGCAGGTGGACCCAAACGCTGAGACCAAAGGCAAAACCAGGGCTGAAGAAAAAGGTGTTTATTCTTGGAATTGAAGACAGAACACACACAAAAAAGCTAGCTGAGCAAAACTAAATGCAAGGCAAAACAGGGCTGAACAGAGGATGCAACAAACCTGAACTGCAAACCAAGACAATTGGCAATACAGACAGAACTAATAAGTCGATGGGGAACAGGTGACTAGTTATGGCCAGGCTGGGATTTGATATGTTGGGAGGACATTGGGGACAGGGCAGGGCTCATGAGATTGATACAGGACAGGTGTGAAAACTGGGGGGGGGGGGGGGGGGGGGGCTGGGGATGAGTGCACTCCTACACAACTGAGCATACATTAAACCATCCAAGAAAACCCATGAACATATACCCAATTTAACATCAACTAACCAATAATTGCAGTGTAGTGCTTCAAACAACTCAACCTTAAATAAGCTAAACCAAATGACCAAAAGAACTGAACAGAAGTAGGCCTACAACACTGGAAACCAAGAGAATACAAAAACCATGAGGCCATGGCATACATGGAAGTAGTAACAATAATAATGACTCTGATCCATTTCAGTAATTAGTGCTATTATTAATTACGCCAAGGCTTTTCCTGCTTTGGACTATGTGGAGAGGGTTTTTGATTGGCTGGCAGATATCTTTTAATATGTGGACACCTCAAATAGTTCCCAGTAACAGTTTAATCAATGGCATAATCATAAAACCATAATCACAGTACTACTTAACATTTATAATTAATATGTTAATCTTGCAACAAAGGACATGATCGTTAGTGCCTCTTATAGATATTTCAGGCAAACATGCTTCCTGTTGTAATGTTTGAAGCTACAGATGAGTGATAAATTGAAGGAAAACCAGACAAAGTGTCTTAGTAAGGTGTTGTGGGCCACCGCATGTATTAAGAACATATTCTTAATACATGTGGTATATATATATAATTTTATTTTTTACAAATTCACACTTTTATCTGAATTATCATGAATAGATCAGCATTGATTAAACATAATAGTTTTCAGATGTTGTTTAACTGTTTCTGAGATGATCAAATACCAAGCAAAATAATCTACAAAGATTCATTTTATACAAATCACAGATTTGGATCTGGTTCCTGCCCTTAAAACACTGAAAATTGTCTGTCTTGGTTAATTTCAGTCACCTGGACACCCAGGTGTAAACAGCTTCTTGATTTCATGATTAGAGGAAAAACAACAGAGCTGCAGGACTGAGGAGAACCACTGATATAAAGCAGCAACAAGACAATGCAGGGTAATATAAGATCATAATCAGGATATATTACATTCAGTGTGGGTAGTCCTAAATTGTGCTACTAAATGAAATGTGTCTCTGCCAATGCAATTCTATTAAGACATTTTTTATAACAATGAACCTTGGAGTACTGAGAAGCTGTGTCCTTAGCTGAGAGGGCCTCGTAACTGACAACATGATACATGTTCCTCTCTATCTCAACCAGTCGAGGCAGATGGCCGCCCACTTTGAGCCTGGTTCTGCTTGAGGTTTCTTCCTGTTAAAAGGGACTTTTTTCTTGCCACTGTCGCCAAGTGCTTGCTCATGTGGGAATGTTGGGTCTCTTTAAAATTAAAACCTGAAGAGTACGGTTTAGAACCTGCTCTATGTGTAAAGTGCCTTGAGATGACTTGATGATTGATGATTTGGCGCTGTGACAATGATTTGTTTTTTTAATTTTAATTTATGTTTGGTCAATATAATGAAAAATCACGGTTGCCATTATCGCCATTCTTGTATTTCAAGTGTATATAAACTACTCCCGTGGAGTCAATATACTCGTTAAGTTATATCATTTGGTCATTTAGGACAAACTATTTTCTTCGCTGATGTTGCTGCAGTTCATGTTAATCCAGTCAACCCCTCGCAGGATGGCAGCAGCAGCTCGCAGGTTTCCATTCAGTATAATTACACACCCGTGATCCGCCCTCAACTCCCCTCATTCCCAATAAAAGAGACTTTGGGAAATATCCTTTCTCCGCTCTGCCTTGACTGCTTCAGTGATGGGGTGGTAAGGGAGAGGGTGCGAGAGTGCCACAGTCCAGTTCAAACTAATTAACTTCACTGGTTTGCTTTTTGTTTTGATTGTCACCATGTTGCGGGTTGTGGTAGAATCGGCTCAAGGTCTGCCTAAAAAGAAGGTTGGAAGTCCTGATCCGATTACAACAGTGTTTTTTAAAGGTCGGTAACTTTTTTTTAAATGAAGTCTTGCAGCTCAGGGAGAAAACTTACAGGCTAATATTAATTCATATCATGATGTAAAGTGTATCTACGGCGCTAAATTATTTTATAGTCACTTAATTGGTACTTTTATTTGGAATGACGTCACCAGTTGGACCTGATAGTTTTTGCAGGGACATTTATTATGGTAGTTTGTGCTAAAAGAAAATATTGCTCTTCTCAACATGTGCATTCATAAGAAGATGTGTTTCCCTTAATTTTCTGACAGTTTGCTGAGTATTCAGAAGGTCTTGGTCTAAATGCAGCATTCTTTTTTAAAACAGGAGATTTTACTATTATGTCATGACATTCCCAGATGCCAAAACAGCTGGGTAAGGATCTTGTTGGATTCTGTAGGATATGTGCGCATGAATGAGCTCAGACAGAAAAAATGGGGGGGAAATTTGGAAATTGTAGTGAAATTGGCCTATAGCTACTGAAATCCGATATATAAATATCAGACACAGGGTCCTGTCAGAGTGGCGTTTCCTCCTGAAGAAAGTTGGCTGATCCTGGCAATCAGCCCAAGTTGTTGGCAGCTGCTGTGTTTCTACCCTTGTCTTCATGTTATACAGGTGGGGCAGCTTCCCTTCCTTTCTTTTTTCCATCTTCCCATTAAAAGTCGAAAGTGCAGCCTGCTGACACCACTGTCCACCTGGGAGAAATATGCCAGTTTAAACAAAACACAGGAAACTCCAGTTTGTTAGGGAAAGTAAATGATTGTCCTCTGAATTCCATGTATGTCAGCAAAAACAAGGAGGAAAATGTTTTTCAATACACATTTACTTATTGGCTGATCTATGTGAGTCCTAGTCTTAACAAGTCATTAGTTTCTTCATTCTGAGAATAAATTGGTGATTTATTTACAGATTGGTGTCAATCAGTATTCACAACAAACTTTTTCACTTTCAGATGAAAAGAAGAAAACAAAATCGATTGACAGTGAGCTGAATCCTGTATGGAATGAGGTAAATCTCTATTACACACAAACACACACACATGCAAAAAGCTAAAATCTGCAGACCCTTGCAGTTAAGTACATATTTTAATCACCACAATATAGCAACAGCCAGCAAAACACTCATGTATGTACTTGCATGCATTACATTCCATTAAGATGAAAAAAATGTGGAACATGGATAAAATGTAGTACATCTAGAACAACATGTGATTAATGTAATTCTGCTTGACTGTTTTACTTTGATTTTTTCATCAAAGATAGTTTACAGCAGCTGCTTAGGAATGCAGGAGTAATTGATTTTGTACTAGATATGTCCACTTTTAATACAGTACTAGACATCATGTGGTAATGTGATAACCACCACATGACTGTCACAGTATGCTTTCACCATGTCAATAGATTATTGATGTAAAGAAAGAGTTATTGTGTCTGTCTTGCAGTATTGTGTCATACAGGCTGAGTTGGCAAATCGTTATAACCCAGGTGACACTGAATTAAATGCTCTGCTCTCAGATAAAATGTTGCTTCTTCTGGACAAAACAGTAGTTGCATCATCATATCTGATGGACTGTGTGTCCAACTTCTTGTCTTGTAGGTGCTTGAGTTTGATCTGAAGGGCAACACACTGGACTCCAGCTCCTACCTAGATGTGATTGTGAAAGACTATGAGACGATTGGGAAAGATAAGTAAGTACAGTAAAGCTCCAGGAATTTAGCTCCCTGTTAGCTTTGGCTTCATGCTCTGTGCAACCACAGGATCATAGTGACAACAGACAAGCTGTTTGCCTCACCTCACTTCAGTGAATCACAGTGCAAACCTCTTCTTGTCTGAACGTAGACCTTCTTGAAAGTAAGTCTGTTTAGTCAGACAGAAGGTTTGCTAATAGGAACTGAGTTGCGTGTGTGTGTCTTTGTTTTACATTAAAAGGTGACGTCCATGACAATCAGGCTTAGCTGCAAAATAAGCATTTGCACATGACATTGCCACCACCAGCTGATTAGAACAGACCTTATCAACACTGACACAGTAGCATACAAGGAAGCAAAGTCAGATGTCTTCATAGTAACCCAGTGTTTGAGTTATGCTGCTGACTCTCTCTACCCCCTCACACCCTGCTTGCCATGCTGAGACTTGCTAGGATGTGTGGGATGACTGATCCTGCTTGGGCAACAATGGATAGATGAATCGTTGTTTGTGTTCTCTCTCCCTCTCTCTCCCTCTGGGACTTGTGTGGCAATGTATCAATGAGGAAAGGGGAAATTCTTGAATATAGTCAAATTTCTTTGCAGCTGATGGAGTGATTGCAGTGCACATCGTGTGTATGAATAGCTTTAATACTGTGTGGGGAAAACAAGTGTTGTAAGGTTTCTATGTTGGTCCAAAACAGCTCAAGATTGTTACTAGAAGCACATATGGGACTAATTTAGACCAACCACAAAGAATGTCTCCTCAACATCACTAATTACCGTGATCAGAGTCTCATGTAAAAATGAAGCTTATGAAGTGGTTCTATCTTATGAAATATGTCAAGCAAACTACATACTGTGATTTTTTTCTGTTCATATGTTTAACCTAGTAAAAGTTTCCCCTGTGCATCGAACAGTCATAACTGAGGGAGGAGCTTTTTAAATGTGTGTCTCCAGCACATGAGTCCATGTTAAACTGAGTAAAGTTTTCCACTGGGCTGGCCTGTCTGACACACTCCCTCAAGATCCCTACACAGTGGGAGCAGCGAGGGAACTTCTTCTCATGTTTAAATAGTTTCCCAGATTTTGTTATGGGTAATCCATGATGTCATGGCAACCAAAAAAAAAAAGGGGGGGGGGCAATCTGTGTCTCATCGACTGATTCGATTTTACACAGGAATCAGATGATTGCTGCCTTCATAGCAGCACAGTCTTAATCATAACATGTGGGAATCAAATTTCTGCCTGCAGTGAGTTTTATGAGTTTAAACACTGACAAAATGCTTCATTTCTTTATACTGTGTAACAACAGATGGTGGTGGAATGATAAATGATTTAGGTTGATATTTAAGTCTTCTGCTCTAATGTCAGTGTTTTTAGATTTGAAAAGGTAAAGCTGTATGTATGACAGGCTGAAACTAGAGTGTTTACAGCAACACTTGCAGATTTGTGAGATTTTACTGGTACAGTCACACAGAGAAGCTATAGTCTTGTGTGCTTTCAGTTAAATGGTAACATCAGCATGCTAACATTTACAGTGGCAAAGTACAAGTGATGCTAATGAGAATGACATTAGTTAAGCAGGTATGTAGTCGTAAACCAAAGTACTGAACAAATTAAAACTTTAGCCTGATGATGGTGCTTGACAAAAGATCAGATGATAAATTACAATTAACACAATTAATCATCTGGAGATGTTGAATCTGTAGCAAATTTCTTCGCAACCACTGCAAAAGTTGCTGAGATGTTTCAGTCTGTACCAATGTGGTGGACCAACAGACTGACATTTCCATTCATGGAGCCAAAGCACAAGTATGGCTAAAATGAATACAGTCAGAAGTATCTTGATGGGCAATTTATTAAAACTAGCTCATGGTTGAAAATGAACCTTTTGTTAAACCTGTTTGAAACTGGCTTTGCCTGGTCTGCACCTGCTTTGCATGTTACAGAACTTTTTTATCCTACAAATTTAAACATTAACTTGATAGATGCACAGTACAGATCTAAAACAGAACGGCAGACTTTTAGAAATCATATTGCGATGATGCTAAAACAACAATGGAATGGCCACTATATTAAATAATATCTTGTTTTGCACAAACAGATTTGGGAATTTGAACTGAGGGGACATTAAAAACGTGCTCTAGCTTCACATCAAATCAAATTGGCTCTCTACCCTGAGTGTATTGTTTCATTTCCAGTCTTGCAGTATAAAAATAGCAGAGTCAGACATCAGTGGGTCTGTCCAAATATTTCACCTACTTTCAACTATCTTGTCTGTGAAAAGATATTTCTGGACTCCATAACTTTGCAGTGCTGAAAACACGGATTCAACCGAAATAATCATGGAACTCTACAACCCCAAATTTCACACTTAAATCATCCAAGATTAGCTGTATCACTTCAGTGCTGCAGTAAACACTCAACAATTCTAACAATTGTGTGAAAGGAAAATGACAGGAGAACGAGGAGTTAATGTTTGAGCTGAAACGCAGCCATGCACACTCAGAGCTGCTTGTCATTTGTTCCCCTTCAAGGATAAGTGATCACTGATGGAGATATGTGAGAATGTTGTTATACCACATAATGTTAAAGACCAGAACAAGTCTGGTAACAGGGAGCACCACCATCTGTTATTGAATACTCAAAAATCCTGACAAAAGGCAAAGAAACTGTATCTGCATTCAATAATAATAGCTCCATACGCATGATATCACCCTGTTTGTGGGTAATTATAATGGCATGGGGGATGTTTCTCTGTGACTCACCAGGCACAGCAAAATCTGTTTTGGTCATTCAGCTTTTTGTTTACATGGAAAACAATGGGAAGGTTGTCAGTAAATGGATGTCTTTCCCTATTCTGTTCACGAGATGGACAATTCAGGGATGTTGTAATTGCCCAATAACTTTGTATAGATATCCTTGCTAGCTACCACTGCTAGTCATGGTTTGATACCATATAATCACACAGTGTGACTTATTCTGTTTTATATTTGAATGCACATATCAGAATGTGGTCAAACAGAAAACTGAGAGATGCAAATATCCTTGAAAAAGTTTGAAGCAGTTGGTAGAATTTTATGAGGAAAAACTCTACACACACTCCCATGACATTTCATGGAAGTGTTGGATAAAGGTTGCATCCTTTCTGAAGCCAGTCTTTCATCAAGTCCAAATCCTGTTCACATTATTGTTGAGATTCCATTAGAATAATACACATTTTGATTGTTGGGCACTGTTGGATTTGAGGCTACATACCGGGTTTATGGAGTCACTGAATCCCTGGAGAATCCCCTGTCAGCCTCCTCCCTGATGAAGAGCCCAAAGTCCTGCTAAAATAATAACACACTGTCCCTCCCATTTCTGTCAGACCATTTGTGTGGTGACCTAAGTGGTGTTAACCTGATATACAGCCATTTAAAACAATATTGCCTAAGTGATAGAGTACAAAATGCGATTTTTTTTTGTTACTTTGCTCTGTTTTTTGGAGAACGGTATAACTGCATTTAGTTTTAATATATTGAAAGATTAGTTTTTAGTGTTTTTTATGCTTTAATACTTACACATTTCTGACTGTCTCTCACAGCACAGCAGTCAACATTTCCTACATCTTAGCCCAATAATATACCCCATCCAGATCAATAAAAGTTATCAAAGGATATGAAGTTGCGGATCTAATGCAAAGCTGTACTTTTTTTGCCCTTGGATAGAGAGTTTATAGTGAATAAATGTTACACCCTATCTTGTGGAAATTCCTTCTCTTAGGAATGCTGCCAAGATAATATTACTCCATTTGCCCAAATAAAGATATTAGACATTTTACATGATGTACTGCATTCCATTACCAAGTTGTTATTACTTTGTGCATGATGCATTGTGCATTATTTCATCCAGCCAAGTAATGGTTGACCTTATCTCAACCTCTGTAGGTGTAGGTAACACTATTAGCTTCTCACAGCTAATAGTGTTATGTTGTAGCATAAACAAGCGGCACATTAAGCTGTGTGGTTATTGGCAACACACCAAGGTGCTCACCACAAGCAATAACAAACTGCTTCCGAGTGGTTTTTTCACTGAAGTAAACATAATCTGATGCGTTGTTGTTATTCACTGAGTTCAACTCACACACATTCTTCCTTGATGATTGTATTTTATCATAGCTCCAAAAATCATTCAAACATAATCGGACAGTTTTCCACATTTGGTTTCCCTTCATTTCGTCGATGAGTTCTCTAAGAGGGACATTGTTACATGCCAAACCTAAAGCCATGCAGCCCTCTCACCAACTCTGGCTTAAATTAATTTGCATCCTTTAACCTTATCTTGACAACCATTTGATTGATTAGACAGTTGTCTTGGCTTAATTATTAACATGTTAAATGATCACGTAATTTCTGAGGCAATGTTGTAATTAACATTCCATACAGAACATGTTCGACTTGTTTGCAGGGGCAAATGACTTAATAGAAAAACTGCTTCAAGAGCACATATAACAAATTGGTTGTTTTTTTTCAAGGTGGCAGTAGACAGTTCACTGGGTTACTGTGTGTTTACTATCCTTTTATTTGACCAATGACAAAGTAGAGATGGGACCAGTTTGAAAGCCTCCAATATCATCCTGGTTCATAGCTGATATGCAATGAATTACATGGAAGAATTAGTTCAATTCAGTTTGCGGTGTAGGACATCACAAGTGATGTAAACACTGATTCACTGCTTAGTAGCTTCCGTGTGGTGTTGACTGTGTGCTGGCTCATGGGTTGCGTTTATTTGTCTGAGCAGGCAGGGTTTGTTAGCTCTTGGTGGTAACCTTCATTATTCCCATTTTGTGAATGACTTCACTGAACATACATAACGCAATTCATTTCTGGGTGGATTGTAACTGATATGTTGGCTAACTAGAATGGCAGCCTGAGTTTTGCTTGACATAAGTCAGGAAATCAGTGCATAATTGTCAGAGGAAATTCCCCCCACTCTGTATCCCTGTCACATGTTATATGATGTATAAAATTATAGATCTGTTGAATTGAATAGTTTCCTGCTGTGTTTTTTCCTGACAGATTCCTTGGGTCAACCAAAATCTCTTTGAGAGACCTTGCCTCAGGTCAAGTTAAATCACTACCATCTAAAAATGTGCCTTTGGTCAATGAAAGTGGACAGAGTATTGGAGTAAGTTTTTTTTTTCTGTCAGTATTAAGATTTACAGCAACACTACCTTCATGTTGCTCAGGTTAAATATGGCTACATTTCAAAGATGTTAAAAGGAATTCATAGAATGACTAATAATTTCCTTCCAGGCTACAATCAACCTTGTAATTGCCTACGATCCTCCAGCCAATGCTGTACCAAACCCTAATGACCCTCAAGCAGGAGATGCCACAGTGGATGCTGGTATGTTTGTATAATTCTTAATTGCACAGTTATTATAGCCGGCTGGCATAGTCAGCTGCACAGCACCCTCAACTGAGCATGTCAAATTCTGTGGAACGAGACAGATTCTTACAAACACTTGCTGTAATAAGTAAGGTGTTTCATCATCTTTTTCTGAATAGGTGGTGATGGTGATGGGGGTGATGATACCGCACTTGATGGGGCCCAGAGTGGCTCTGCAGGGGTCGCCTCATCCCCTGGTAAGCCCGGTAAACCTGCTAACCTACGCCAGCGGCTGGCCAGGGCACAGAATCGCCACAGGCTAGTCAATAAACCTCAGGACTTCCAGGTCAGTGTGTGTTTCTCCTTCAGTGCTACATAGTTCCTGTTTAGATGTAAATCAAGCACTTAAAGCCACTGTGTTGGACTTATGTGATTTAAGTATCTTTTAAAGGATTCTAATGGCATACGTTTTTGCTTGTTGAAAGATGAGTCAGTCCTTGTGAAAAAATGATGCAGCTGTCTGCCACTGGGTCATTTTTTAATACCACTGGATAATTAGAAATGTTCAAATAATACACATAGTGGCTTTCACAAGAAAAAGAATACAAAGTCTAACATTAATATTAGTACAGATCTGAAGTTGAGCTTTGTAAATGTAAGTATTGTAACAGGAATAGGTTTCCTCTGCTCCTGCTTACATCAATTGGCAAAAAATGAATTTCACACACTGGTAGCCCACTAAAAACATTTGTAATCATACAATAAATGTTTGACATTTGAAATGAAATCATGAATGAAATCATCATAATCAAGTGTAATCTCCATTCTTAATAAAGCAATAATAATTATAGTTTCTGTTGGTGTAGCTACATCATTACCAAGTGTTTGGTATGTCTAAGGCTCCCAAATATTCAAATAAAATATTGACACTGTTGGTCTGAATCAGATGTTCACCTACAGATTTACATACATTCATTCACGCTAACTGATCCTGTGCTGTCAGATCCGTGTCCGGATCATCGAGGCCCGTCAGTTGCCCGGCAACAACATCAAACCAGTGGTGAAGGTGAATGTGTGTGGACAGACCCACAGGACCCGGATCAAGAGGGGAAACAACCCTTTCTTTGATGAGGTACTCTTATTTTTGTGTTCCCCTGTGTCTGCAGACCACACTGAGTTGAAATCTAATAAGTCTTTCTTCTTTTTCCATTACACAAGTTCAGGTTGAGCTGTAATTGTCTCCTATTTTCATTTAAGCTTTGTATAACTTTTTTGGTATTTTTGCAGATGTTCTTCTACAATGTCCACATGCTACCATCAGATATGTTTGAACAGAACCTCAGCTTTCGGGTAAATGCAGTAAAAGTCAATTATGAGGTCCTGTCTTCTGTCAATATGTGTAAACGTACAAAAAAGTGAATTTGCTTCCTTCCTCCCTGCAGGTGTATAACTCCTATTCACTGAGGGCTGACAGTCTCATGGGAGAATTCAAGGTACCGTGTGTAATGTCTACTCCACATTGTCGTAAATGTGTGATAGTATGAGGTAAATGTGTTTGTCAACAGTCTGACTGATCTCTCTATGTTCTCTCATACAGCTGGACGTTGGTTATGTCTATGATGAGCCAGGTAAGCTTATCACAAACCACAGATTTGTGTTTCATTTACATTTGTTCAGAGGATGCTATTGTTTATTTTGTGGGACCATACACAGAGTTATTATAATGTTATTTTAAGCTGACCATTTTATTTGTTGCATTATTGCAGTTATTTTTAATTTTACTTTATGGCATTTAAAGGGAATAAAATGCATGAACACTGTGCATTGCACATATAGGCACAAGGTATGAAGTGCTTTTTATTTGCGTGTACATTTCACCGGATGGTGCTGTTTTGTTTTTTGAAGTCTGTCCTTTATTTGGTCGTTTCTGTGTGTTTCTGCAGCCCACTGTGTCATGAGGAAGTGGCTTCTCTTAAATGACCCAGATGACTCCAGCTCTGGAGCTAAAGGCTACCTCAAAGTCAGCCTCTTTGTGGTGGGGGCTGGGGACGAGCCTCCGGTATGACGGACAAACTTACTGACAGATTTTTTCTGGCTCTGGCTGCTTCTCTTTCTTCATGTAAATCTTCATGTAAATATGTTGGGTAGGCCCCTTGCTCTCTCTCTCTCTCTCATGCTCTCCTTTCTGTTCGTTCTATCTCACAAAGGAGGAGAAAAGGGAGTCTAATGATGACCAAGATGACATAGAGAGTAACCTGCTGATGCCAGCTGGTGTCACACTGCGATGGGCTACCCTGTCGCTAAAGGTGTTCAGAGCTGAAGACATTCCCCAGAGTAAGACACACTGTAGTATAATCATGGTTTGGTATTTATAACACAGTAAAATGTTGTTTAATTTACACAGTGTGTGCATCATTTGGATTATTGGCAAAACTGATACAGGCAAGAAAAATATATAACCATACTCCTAAATAAAATATGACTGATTGATTCCTCCATTGTTTTCTCATTGTAGTGGATGATGCATTTGTCACAACAATGAAGGAAATCTTTGGAGGAGATGGAAACAAGAAGAACCTGGTGGATCCCTTCTTAGAAGCTCGTTTCGCAGGCAAAAAGGTTTCTGTTAATCTTCACAGCATTTGCATTAGCAGCATTTGGATTGCTAATTATTATACAGGCTGACATATGTTGCTGTCTCTCCAGCTGTGCACTCAGATCATCGAGAAGAATGCAAACCCTGAGTGGAACCAATTATTGAACCTCCAAGTGAAGGTAACGGATCCTACAGCTTGATACTGTTGCTGTATTCTGACCTAGCACACAAATTACTTTCAGTCTGACTCTGATTAACCTGTTCCTTGTATTTTCTGCCGTAGTTTCCCTCTATGTGTGAGCGTGTCAAACTGACAGTCTTTGATTGGTAAGTCGAACAATTGCAATTCATATTCAATAGCTGAAGTATCCAGTGTCATTTTGTGGTCAAGAAGGAAGGAATGTAAAGAAGTAGTGTTAATCCTCAGATTTACTTGTGGTTTTGAGAGTGAAGCACAGCTGTCCTGCAGATGATCAGCTGTATTTGTGTGCATGTATCCATGCCACATCATCAACCATATGAGAATAATGTGGCAGTCTGTGACTGAAACTGTGCTGGCCCCTCCCTTCCCCTCAATAACACACTCTGGGATCCTGTTGGCACCGTGTCTCAGCTAATATTCATAACTGCGTGCCTCTGGGTGAATGAGTCAGTCAGATAAGTCAAGTCCAGGAAGGCTGGTGGGAAATGAGTGTAAGAGGAAAGGTCAGAAAAACTGTGTCACCTCAGTAGGTGTTGAAAAGACCCCGGGTCCCAGACCCAAAAGATGCATTGTTAAAACTGAAACATTTAGAAATGTTTTTCCGCTACACATCTTTCCACCACTAGGTAGTGTAAAAGCAGAGCACACCAATTCACCTACACTATATGATTTGCATGTTAATCACATGATTGCAGGGATCGTTTGACTGGAAATGATGCTATTGGTACCACATATCTGAACCTGGCCCGGATAGCCTCCTCTGGTGGAGAGATAGAAGGTATGCTTATTGTTTTTTGGGTTTAAAAAAAACAAAAAACATTGGAAAATATATAAAATGCCCAATAAGTCTGTCTTATGTGAAAACTCCAGTGCTGGAGTTGACAGCCTTTGCATCTCAGCTAGATATACAATAATTGTTGCTATAAAGTAAAAAAACAAAAACAATATACAGTTAAAAACTATTGTTGTTCTTATGTGTCTGTTTTTACTGACTTCTAAATGGTACTTGAATTGTCTTTTTTTCCCCTGGTATAGAGGAACATGCGGGAAATGGGGAAATACCGTCGTATGAAGGTTCACTTGTGCTTTTTTTGCTCTGTGTTGCATGAGATGTGACGTGTCAAGCATGTTTTGCGCTGTAGATTGCTGAATAAGTCTAAACGCTGTGCATATAGCAAGTAAAGCTGTGTTGTGTTCTGCTGTGACACTAGTATTAGGATTTAAATGTCACTGTCAATGTTTTTGTTTTGTGTCTGTCACTCTCTTAACCAGCATTCCCCATTTTCAGCTTGGTCTATACATAACCACCGCCTCAAATAGAGCAACACTTGCATACTAACCTGAAAGCTTTGCTCAGATGAACACACATTGATTGAAAAGAGGTTAAGCCGTTTCTATTTCCCCACAGCAAACACAGGAGAGTCTGAAGTGGGTTTTCTGCCCGTCTTTGGGCCCAGCTATATCAACCTGTATGGCAGCCCCAGAGAGTTCAGCGGCCTGCCAGATCCCTACGAAGATCTCAATTATGGAAAGGTAGTGGTGTAGACATGATTAGACTCGTTAGTATCTAATAAGTAGCCTACAATGTTCAACTTCCTGGTTACCTCTGGCTGTGTCTTACATCTACTGAATGGCTTCATCATCATCAACGTGTGGTCTTTGCACAGGGAGAAGGTGTGGCCTACAGGGGCAGGATCCTTGTCGAGATGTCCACTAAGCTAGAGGGGAAAATGGACAAAACAGTAGACAGCATCCACAGTGATGACATCCTGGTGGTACAGGTACTTTTGACTGTTTATCCACTGAGTGGTATCTGACAAGTGTGGTTCAATTCACTCTTATTGTGGATTTATGGAGACAGGTTGAGACAAGAAGCCCTTTAGGGAAGTTTGTTAATGGATGCCAATGAGTTAGCAGGTGCTGGATCACTGAATATGATCAGCATAAAACTTGTCCATGAGCCTCAACATGATGTTATTCAGTTAAAACCTCTCTCCTCTGTTTCCTTCCCTCCATTAGAAGTACCAGAGGAGGAGGAAGTACTGTCTGTGTGCAGTCTTCCACAGCGCCACCATGATACAAGAACCTGGAGAACCAATACAGTTTGAAGTCAGCATTGGTAACTACGGTAACAAACTGGACACCACCTGCAAACCACTGGCCTCCACGACTCAGTATAGCTGTGCTATGTTTGATGGTGAGCGAAGCTACAACCTGATGTGATGCTTGGTCTGTACACTTCCGAGGCGCTTTCTTGTCAAGAGGATTTGTTCAAATAGTGTGTTATTTTTCAAGGTAACCACTACTACTACCTTCCCTGGGCTGGCACCAAGCCGGTTGTCGCAGTTATGTCATTCTGGGAGGACATCAGCCACCGTCTGGACACAGTCAACATCATCCTCTACATTACTCACCACCTGGTAATACAGCATAATTCTCTGTAATCCTCATAAACATAGATTGATTGCTTTCATTTGAATAAGAGTTTGTTTTATTGCCTGTGGTGTTTGCGGCTATAAAAAACGTAGTCCATTGCGCAGATGTTTGGAATGTGTGCGTACATGTGCCAGTGAGAGTCAGTAATAAAGGTGTAAAGTAGGAACATGAGAATAATCCTCACACCCCCTTTTTTTTGTTGTTGCAGCAATCCAACCTGGAGGCATTTAAAACTGCTCTCTCAGCCAAAGTGTCTGACAACCAACTTACAGAGGTGTGGCTGAAGTTGCTCAATCAGCTGATTGAAGACTTAGAAAGGTAAGCAGAGGATATGGTGTTGCATAAAGAAAACCGCTCACTTGGATCAGTGCATTTTAAATGTAATAAAGTTAAATGAACCCGTGGTAGTCAGGAAAAAGTTGCACCGAATAACAAATAAACCAAAAATGGCCATATGTAGTAAACCCATAAGGATGTAAGAGTTTACTGGGTAATTCTTTGGTATAATCCAAGTTTGTGTATAATTTAGATTTTAAAGAGTGTCATTATGTCTCATCTGTCTCTCAGTTACCCAACACCTGAGCTGGAGGGCCGACCCAACCTGACATCTCTGGACATCCAGTTAAAGAAGATGCGAGACAGCACCTTGACCACCATGAAGGAAGGAGCCAGACGCATGAGGGACGAGGCCAGAGAGATCAGAGACACACTCACTGATATTGAAACCTGGTTGAACAAACTTACACTGCTGGCTGAGGAGGTACAAACACAGCAAGCAAACGCTCTCACTTGAACGTGCTTTTCAGTAACAATTATTTGTAGCTGAATGTAGAAAAGTATATTTTCACTGACTGACCCTGGCAGGACGTTGAATCGCAATTAATGGATGTTATTACAATTGCTTCATGCACTGTCAAACGATAATGTTACATTATGGATAAATTTTTTTTTTCACTTTTTATTCCCATCCTCCAGCCTCAGAACAGCATGCCTGATGTGATCATCTGGATGCTGCGGGGAGAGAAGAGGGTGGCCTACAGTCGCATCCCTGCTCACCAAATCCTCTTCTCCACATACAGTGAACAGGCTTGTGGACGAGACTGTGGCAAGACCAAGACTGTCTTTTTACAGGTACAGGCTCATAGTTCAGTAAATAGATTTTTTCAGAAAAATCGATTATTGTTTTTAAATATGTCGAAACATCTTATAGTGTCTTCCACCTAAATTGCAGTTGGGTATTTTGCTGAAAGTTACTGCACAAGACTCCATTCATCTGGACTCAAAATGCTCTGGTGATATTTTGTCTCTCTCAGTACCCCATGGACAAGACCAAGGGCTTGAAGGTGCCAGTTCAGATTAGAGTGAACATGTGGCTGGGTCTGTCTACACATGAGAAAAAGTTCAACTCCTTTTCTGAGGGAACCTTCAGTGTGTTCGCTGAGCTGGTATGTTACTCCAAAATATAATGGTCAAAACAAAGCATGAAATCACTTTTTGTATTTAAGTATTGCTGGAAATTGTTGAAGAATGTATTAAAGTTAAAAGAAAATTCTCTAATTATAAATCTCTTTGTTGTTGAAAGCCAGTAAGTCAAGTCAGCACCTAAAATTAAACATGTCGCTGTTTGCGTTACAGTATGAGAACCAGGCCCAGGTATTTGGGAAGTGGGGAACCACAGGACTGGTGGGACGCCACAAACACTCAGATGTAACAGGCAAACTGAAGCTGAAACAACAGTACTTCATGCCCCCCAGAGGATGGGAGTGGGAGGGCGACTGGTTCATTGACCCAGAGAAAGCGTGAGTATAATTAGTATAATTAGAGACGACCTAACCCTTTGGCATTCGTCTCCTTGCAAAATGTAAAACATTTGACCAAGGAGAAGACCTTGTGATTTGTTATATTAGGATTTAGACCAGTTATAACTTTAGTAGTTCTGGTTATAGTGGTTGAACATAATTCTTACATTCTTTGGACTGTGTGCACTTAAGTACAGGAAGTGGACTAATTCTGCCCTGTGTGTGTTTACATTCCTCTCATGCCATAGACCACAATTTAATGACAAAGTGCCAGGATGTGCTGGGAAGCTGGAAGTTATGTACACTTACTTTTCAAATCTACCTTTGTCAACTTAAGAACAACCAACTCTCTGCTCTTCAATCCTGGCTCTGCATTTACATCTGTAATGGCTGGGTTTACCATGCCAACATTGTCAGTACATTTCTGGCAGCAAGTGACTGCAGACAAGTGACAAAATAACGAACAAAGTTGAATAAATTACATCTTTTTGTTGTTTTTTCCTTTTAAGTTTTATAACATAGCTGAACCATTATAGTGTATGAACAGTGACATTGTCTAGAGGAACACAGACCATAAAAACGCCCCTCAACAGTTTTATTTGAATAAAGTTTTAGCAGGAGTCCAGCCAGTAGTTGGGTTACTCCCAACTTGTAAACATGAAAATCGTCCCTTCTCTTTGGTTCATCAACTTTATCCTGGAGAAGTTATATTAGTTTGCCAGGGTGTTTTTTATCGACCACTGGGGAATGCCAAAGTGTAGAATTTCAAATTCTGCACATTGTGGCTTTAAGTGGGCTTTGTGAAATAAATGTTTTCATGTTTCACACACACAAATATAACATATGTTTGACTTTATGTTGTAGTCTGTTGACAGAGGCAGATGCAGGACACACTGAATTCATGGATGAGGTGTTCCAAAATGAGACTCGTTTCCCTGGTGGAGAGTGGAAATCTGCCTCCGAACCATTCACCGATGTGGTGAGAACAGCACGATGATATGCAAATAATTTGTAGGGTGGCTGCAATTAAAACACGCTTCTGATGGAATTGCAACCCATAACATATCCTACTGTATGAGTTGGTAAAAACATGTTAAATGAGAACATAAATAAATGAGTGAATGAATGTGTGCAGTTAACTGAGGTTTCATATTGTACAGAATGGGGAAAAGAGCTACAACCCTGGAGAGTTTGATTGTCCTCCAGGTTGGCAGTGGGAGGACAAATGGACTGTTGATGTCAACAGAGCCGTGGATGATCAAGGTGCGGACATTGATGTAACCAGCTGACATCTAGGGAGGAGCTATTTGTTTTTCAAGCTGGCAGTATTTAGTTACTCAAAAAGGCAGCATCTCTTTATGGTTCTTGTTTATTTTCCTCCTGATTTTCCAGTGTTCTGATGAAATGTGATAATAGTTACAATACATTTGATTGTAATTTTTAAACTCACAGGGTGGAATTCAAACCAAATGTTCTTGTATCTGAACTAAAGTGAAACAAAGTGTCTGTTTTTGTATTCTACAGGCTGGGAGTACGGGGTGACCATTCCTCCAGATGACAAGCCTCGGTCATGGGTCTCTGCAGAGAAGATGTACCATGTCCACCGCAGGAGAAGGCTGGTTCGACCTCGCAAGAGAGCTGCACTCCCTGCAGGAGCAGGTGTAGAGGTCGGTGTGCTATACTGGACTGTAGTGTCATTCCTAGTTTGATTTCACCTAAATGTTCTTTTAATGTGATGCTGATATTTGCAAAAACTCTATTTTGTTCATGTTACAAAGACTGATATCCACGTGTCTCTTGATACCATTTATAATTTTCTCTAGCTAATTGTACACAACTTTTAGCTTCAAGTTAGAAAAAGTTTGAGCTAAATGTTTCTCTTTGCACACAGAGGCGAGACCAAGGAGACCCCGAGGGCTGGGAATTCTCCTCACTGATTGGCTGGAATTTCCACAGGAAGGAGCGTTCTTCAGATACGTTTCGTCGAAGGCGCTGGAGGAGGAAGATGGCACCAGAGGACCGCCTTGGAGCATCTGCCATCTTCCAGCTGGAAGGGGCACTGGTGAGTATGGAAAAAGAGATTATTGTTATCCTTCCATGTATAAGTAGGTGAGGAAAGATGTCATGTCATGTCATGTCATAAATCATGAACCGGATCTGAGTTGACTAAGTCACCAAACATCAAATATTTTCAAATATTTACTTGTGTATTACATGAATCTTCAGTGCTACAGTGTGTTTTCATTTTGCAGTGTGGGAGGCATGAGCATGTAAAGATGTCTGTTGGTTCTCTATGCAGGGTGTTGATACTGAAGAGAAAGAGAAAGGCTCCAAGGGCGACGCCACAAAGTTGTTTGGTGCCAACACGCCCACTGTGTCCTGCTCCTTTGACAGTGAGTGATGTGAATGCAAATACTCACACGTACTGTATGAATGAATAAATGTGACATCTAGATGACTAGATAACAAGATAACTGTACACAACATGCACCATGATATTGTTATATTTTAATGTTTTTTCCTCTCTGTAGGGTCGTATATGTACCATCTGCGTGTCTACGTCTATCAGGCGAGAAACATGGCATCTTTGGACAAAGATAGCTTTTCTGGTAGGATGCTACCTTGTGCTCAAGCACTTCTTCAGATGCTTAGCTTGAAAGATCAACATTAAGACTGCCAATGGTTTTCAAGTTTGAAACAAGGTGTCATTGCAGTTACAACATTTGCTTTCTCTAAATGCAAAAAATTAACCATTAAACCACATATTTTTCCCTCATAGATCCGTATACGCACGTGTCCTTCCTGCATGTTAGTAAGACAACAGAGAAGCTGCGAGCAACACTGAATCCAACCTGGGATCAAACTCTGATTTTCAATGATGTGGAGATTTATGGAGACCCTCAGACTATTGCTCAACGCCCCCCTGATGTTGTACTGGAGTTCTACGACTACGACCAAGTGGTGAGCAAATGAACATGGAGAAAGTGTTTGTAAAGCTAATTTACGCTGTATGAGTGCTAGGTTTTTAGCAGATAATTGCTGTAGGAAATTCACTGAAAAACACTTGAGACAAAGTTATGTCCTCTTGTTCTCTGTCTTTCAATTTCCATTTGCACCCAAACTTGTTTTTCTGAAGCTTATTTGGTTTATTCATTTCCTTCAACTTGGCATTGTTATTCCAAGGAATATTTGCCCCATCTAAATGGTCTGGATTTGGATCTTGTTCTTCTTGGTATGTGCATAATGTAGAAAGTTAAAAGACTTGATATGTAATTCTCAGCATGTTATTCTCTGCACAGGGAAAGGATGAGCTGCTGGGCCGCAGTGTTTGTACCCCACTGGTGAAGTTGAATCCAGGAATAGATCAAACACCGAAACTGCTGTGGCACCCCATCTTCCAGAAGGGGCGTCAGACAGGAGAGGCACTGGTGACTGCTGAACTCATCCTTAAAGACAAGGTATGTCCTGAAAGTAATGTACGTTTTTCTTTTTCTTTTTTTTTTTTACTGATGGTGACCACTTAAAGCAAAGTATTACCTACTTTAAAAACCTCCATCATTGTCAGGCTGACATGGACCTTTTCAGTTTGTTTGCAGTAGAAAGGTTTTGTGTATATTAAAATATCTCATGATATAAAGCAGGTGTAATCCGTTCTCTCCTGTCTCTGTCTCTGCAGTCAGGTGAGTCAGATCTTCCCCTGGTTCCTCCAAAGAGAGCAGAGAACCTCTACATGGTTCCCCAGGGCATCCGGCCTGTTGTGCAGCTCACTGCGATAGAGGTAGTAAAACAACCTCAAATGCTGTTTTTCTCCAAGCTGACATACATGATATTTCCAATGCCTCATCGGTTTGTATTGCTGTGTCCAGATTCTGGCCTGGGGTCTGAGGAACATGAAGCCATATCAGCTGGCCGCGGTGTCCTCACCCAGCCTGGTAGTGGAGTGTGGAGGGCAGAGAGTGGAATCAGCTGTCATCAAGAACATTAAAAAGAGCCCCAACTTCCCCAGCTCTGTCCTCTTCATCAAAGTGGTACGTGTGTGTGTGTGCAAATGCGTACATATCTTTCTATCTTGGACAGAACCAATTTCAGTCGAAAACCAGCATTGTGAGAAGATGTCTAAGCTGTTAGGACATTTTGACCAGTCCTCACAACTTCAAAGGAGTTCTTGAGGGTTAATAGATAGAATTAGGTTCAGTTTATGGTAAGGATTGGATTTTGATTTTTGGACATCTTCTCTGCATCCTATTTCCAGCTCCTCCCAAAAGATGAGATGTACACACCACCCATTGTCCTGAAGGTGATTGACCACCGTCCATTTGGCAGGAAGCCCGTGGTGGGTCAGTGCACCATCACGTCTGTGGAGCAGTTCAGATGCGACCCCTACATCATCACTGCAGAGGGAGCCATGTCTTCTAAAAGTAAGCAAGGGATACAGGATAAGTATCCAAACAGAATTAACACAAAGGCCTAACTCTCATGTTGTCCTACCACAGTGGCTCTCATGATGGCGACTCCGGTCAGAGATGTCTCTATTAACATGGAAGAAAGCAGACCACTGCTAGAAGCTCAGGTAAACTTCTTTAGACTGACTAATTCCTCATTTAGATTATAACAAGTGAGTGTACTTGGTTATATCTTTCTAAAAACACATTGCGTTTATGTCAAGAAGGAGTGCTGAATTTGACTTTGGAGTCAAATTTGACAAGCTTTATTACTCTGGCTTACAGTTTATGTACAGCATGTCAGCTGCTGTCAACAAAATGGCTTCACCCACCTCCCACTTTGTATGTATGGTTAATTGTTATAGCTTTTCTAATTCACAAGGCTGGGCACCAATGACACTGGAAGGCTGAGATCACTTAATCCACGGCAAGCTCGATGAACTCCTCATGATAATGTCACAATGCCATTAATCTACGTGTGTATGGTCACAATAACTGCTACTGAATTTAATTGAATCACCTCTGATTTAATGAGCACAATAATTCATGCAACTTTTCACAGCAGGGGCGTAACATGTAAATAGGACCTGGAACAAATCAAACCTAACTTGCATAGAATCTAATTTAGCTATTGAACCATCACCATCCATGATGTAGCTGGAAATACATTTTAAATATTCTGTTTTAAGAAAGACAGAAAACACATTGTTGGTTTGAAATTAAACAGAAGTCTCAAAGTTGAGATATCAAACTACTAACAATGCTATGTTGTGATTGAGAGTAGATTTATTCTGCTCTATTGTTACTGAAAATGAGATGGAAAACATTACATTGGTCATATGTCAAGGCTAGGCTTCACTCAGGAAGCCAAGAATACTACTTAACCACCAATACCATATTGCAAGTGAATGGAGACAGTTGTTGTAAGTGGGCCCCCTAGTGGACTTCTTGGTACAATTGCACATTTTGCAGCACTGATTGTTACGCCCTTGTCTCACAGATTTGTGATCACCTGTGACGTTGCAGCTGGGATCTCTTCTCTTTAATTTACTAGCTTGTTCTTACTTTAATATTTTCACTGTCTTGTCAATATTTGTAGCCTAGTGTACTGTGTGTGTGTGTGTGTGCATGTTTGCACTTGTAACTGCTGTTTTATCTGTAACTTTTTGCCTATTTTTCCCCCAAAAGCATGTGGAGAAGGTGAGAGAATCAGACACCAGATTTATTTCTTTTATCAAATGCAACGAATTATGTTTGCAAAAATTAAAATCATGCAATTTAATCATCAGGAAAAAGAGACAGTTGATTGGTGGAGTAAATTCTACGCGTCAACTGGAGACCAGGAGAAATGTGGCCCATACCTCAAGAAAGGATATGACACCCTTAAGGTAAGTTGACTTCCTCCTGCAGCACACACTCAACAGTAGGAGTTCACTTGTGTGTTGTTGTAAATGGTAGTAATCACAATTTGTGATATATAGTCAAATACTTTCATTACTAAATGTCACAAATTGAAAAGTTGATAAGTTATATGTGAATGTGTGTTTGCAGGTTTACGATTGTGAACTGGAGGATGTCCTAGACTTCAAAGGGCTAACTGATTTCTGCAACACTTTCAAACTGCAGCGAGGCAAGAATGAAAATGGGGATGATGACCCCTCGGTGGTCGGAGAGCTCAAGGTAGATTGAGGCCAATTTTATTAGTGCCTTCTATGTTTTTATTATAACATACTTTACTACTGGAGGATCAACAAGTAGAAAGTAAAGCTTTAAAATGAGTCTCCTCTGCTCAGGATCAAGCCCAGTTCTTAAGATATACTGTTCCAGACACTCAAATAAGAACAATATAGAAAAATTAAACTCTGGCTGTGTTTGGATGTGTTCTTGTACCTGTAGGGTTCATTCAAGGTCTACCCTCTGTCAGACGACCCAAGTATTGCTCCTCCTCCTCGTCAATTCAGAGAGCTGCCAGAAAGCGGGCCTCAACAGTGTTTGGTCAGGATTTACGTGGTCCGGGCTTTAGACCTGCAACCCAAAGACAATAATGGCAGTGTGAGGATGAGTCTATATTACCAATAATAATTTCACAACATATGGACCAGTCAACACTGTCTGTTTGAACTTGTTTTTCTCTCTCCTGCTCAGTGTGATCCATACATAAAAATATCAGTAGGAAAGAACACGGTTGAAGACAGAGACCATTACTTGCCTAACACTACCAACCCTTTGTTTGGAAGGTATTTGCTGTGATTGAATGGATGAATTTAAACAATGTGGATTATATACTATATCATCTTTACAGGGTAGATGGAAAATCTACTGCACCTTCTCACTTTTCCTTTGTTTTGTTTAGGATGTTTGAGATGACGTGTTTCCTGCCCCAGGACAAGGACCTGAAAATCTCTGTGTATGACTATGATCTCCTGACCCGCGATGAGAAGGTTGGTGAGACAGTGATTGACCTGGAGAACCGCTTCCTGTCCCGGTATAACGCCTACTGTGGTCTGCCCCAAACCTACTGCATGTAAGTAAATTGTTGGCTAATCTTAAGGCTGAAGGGAAAATTCCCTTGAATGCCAAAGATCATCAATGCTTAAGAAAAACATGCAGTCAGGATCTTTACTCTCATTTTCTTTGGATCTCAGTTCTGGTATTAACCAGTGGCGTGACCAGATGAAGCCATCCCATATCCTGGAGAACCTGGCTCGTCTAAAAGGCCTGTCCAAGCCCAGGACCGAAGACAACGGCACATCACTCACCTTCAATGGCAAACAATACACGCTGGCTCAGTTTGGTAATACCAATTAGTATAATAGTGTAAATGATGGATATTGCACTTTTAAAGTGTAATATTTTGTGCTTGACATTACCGGACTGTGTCTTATTAAGGTGTAACATGTTTTTCCATCCAGAGGACAACAAGGAAATTCATCAGCACTTGGGTCCGGCCCGGGAACGCCTCTGTCTGTATGTGCTCAGAAACCAGGGCCTTGTACCTGAACATGTGGAGACCAGGACCCTTTACAGCAGCTTCCAGCCAAATCTCTCTCAGGTTAGATGTCACAGACAAACGTACTGTAGCTATACAATCAATGCATGGCTCCTTCTACCCTGTGTAACTTGTACGTTATGTCAACACAGGGAAAGCTTCAGATGTGGGTGGATGTTTTCCCCAAAAGCATCGGCTTGCCTGGACCTCCCTTTGACATCACACCACGCAAGGCTAAGAAGTAAGTGCTGTGCAAATCCTCCATGCTTCATCACCGGTCATATCAAATGCCACTGAGCTGACATCCACTGTGTCTGAATGTTCAGGTTTTTCCTGCGTGCTGTCATCTGGAATACCACAGATGTGATTCTAGATGAGACCAGCATCACCGGAGAAGAAATGAGTGACATCTATGTCAAAGGGTATGCTCGATTGTTCATTCAAATTAACGTTGGCGTCTGAATTTTATATGTACTGTTTGTTCAATGTGTTGGTGGAAGTTTGACGTGAAGCTGACACTGTAGTCTTAACTATTTCTAAAATTCGTTTTAGCTGTTATATGGATTTTATATTTTATTTTTATTATTGATTACTGCCGGAAAAATGTATAGTAGACACTAGCTGCACCAGGACAGTGAATGATGACTGGTGTTGTTTTTTTTATGCCAGCTGGATGCCAGGCATGGAGGAGGACAAGCAGAAGACTGATGTCCACTACAGGTCTCTGGACGGGGATGGCAACTTTAATTGGAGGTTTGTCTTTGACTTCGACTTCCTGCCAGCAGAACAGCTCTGCCTGGTGTCCAAGAAGGTGAGGCTTAGCTGAAGTGGTTAATAGTTAAAGGAGCATTTTAATGTTGTACAGATATAAATAAATAAATACGACTAGTTTTGCTGAAATGTATAATCTATAACATGGTTTCACATGTTCTTTATTTAACAGGAGCATTTCTGGAGTCTTGACAAAACAGAGTTCAGGATCCCCCCCAAGCTGATTGTTCAGATATGGGATAACGACAAATTCTCACTGGATGATTACCTTGGTAAGACTCTATAAGAAAACTTTTTTCCACTAGTTTAATTTGATCTTTAAAACACAAAATCTGACAGTTGTAGTGTAACACTGTGCTTTGATCCCAGGCACACTGGAGTTGGATTTGCGTAACCTGGTTCCTCCTGCAAAGACCCCAGAGAAGTGTTCTCTGAATATGATGGATGTTTTGGAAATGGAGGTTCCACAGAAGATGGAAAATGCCAAGTCTCTGTTTGCTCAACAGTCAGTCAGAGGCTGGTGGCCATGCTCCATTGAAAAGGATGGGAAGGTGTCCCTGGGTGTAAGTTGAAAGTTCATCTATAGGTAGATGGATTCTTTTGTTAATTAATACTGGCTTGTTCAAACTTGTACACCTGAGCAAATAAATAAACGATAACATGGTTGGAATCAGTTTAAACCCACAAAAAGAATTACACACCCCCTGCTTTAGGCTCCAGCTTAAAAAGTTACTTGTTCTTATTGGTCAAAATGAGTTAATATATGATGAGTGAACATAACATCACACAACATTCAAATATTGTAAAATTAAAAAAGGATTTCATTGTTAATGCTTTATTTTTATATTATGCTAATTGTGTTTACAGGGCAAAGTGGAGATGACATTGGAGATCGTCAGTGAAACAGATGTAGATGAGAGACCTGCAGGAAAAGGCAGGGACGAACCCAACATGAACCCAAAACTGGACCCTCCAAAGTAAGATCCCACAATGACAAACACAAATTGACAGTCAGTCAGGAAAACATGTCTTACTGTGCATTTTTGTAGATGGGACCTCTTTTTTCATATCTTCATATTAAACTCATCCCTTTAGTGGAAGGTAGAAATTTAAAAATGTAGTTTTACATTCAACATGTCTGCTATTAAAAAATACTTTATCCTTTGTAACCAACAGGCGCCCAGAAACATCCTTCTTTTGGTTTACCAACCCCTGTAAGACCATGAAGTTCATTGTGTGGCGAAGGTTCAGGTGCCTCTTCATCGGACTCATCATTCTCTTCATACTGGTTCTATTCCTCGCTATCTTTCTGTACTCTTTACCGGTAAGGGAATATTATCCTTTTCACAATCTAAGTTATACATTTTATGTATTCAGAAATGTTTTAAGTCCAGTCCGTAAAAACCCAAAGTGCAGTAGTTCCAAATAAACACAAATGTTCACTATTATTTGGAGGACGTCAGATGTAAAGTTGTGAGTGTTTTGATTGTTCTCTTTTCCCTTTTTCCAGAACTACATCTCCATGAAGATAGTGAATCCACTAGGATAACTCAACAGTGGAGGAGAAGCCATTGACCCATTAAGGAAAATGAAAATATCTACAGGATCACAATAACTGGGCACAACTACTGCTAAAAAGTCAATATCTTTTTTTTACTGCCTATAGTGTTTTATAAAGGTCTAACTGGATGGGAAGGGTTGCTTGCACATTTGCACTACATCAACATACTGCCATAAAAACTGCTCAGCAATACAATAGAAAATAGGACATAAATCTGACTGCTTAACACACACACAAACAAACAAACAAACACACACACACACACACACACACACACACACACACACACACACACACACACACACTCTGAGTGGTCAGAAAATAGAAACCCCTTGTACACTGTAATGCAATCTTATATGTGCACATGATTGTAAGGTTTCTATATAAGCACACTTTATATAAATGAGGTGACAAGTGACTGATAGGTTTCACAAAGGTAGTATTTTTACAGGACAGTTGTATTTGATTTCATTAGTGTACGTAAGGGTTTCTATTTTTCTGGTAACTCAAAGTAATCCTGCAAATACCAGTAAAAGATGATTTAAAAACATCCATGTAAGACTATTTTTTGTATATTTTCATGTATTTTATATTTAAATAAAATATTAAATGTCATGTGTTGATATTTTAATTACTTTGCAGGAAAATGCATGTTTAATTTATTAAATAAAGGAGTTGTATTAACAATATGAGCAGTAGGTATATGACAAGTGAATTTTCTCCAATAAGAACTTTATTTGTGCAGATTGCAGACTGATGTGTTCTTGAGCCAGGCAGTTAAATCAACTCTCAGATGTAATTTTATTCCTTTTATTTTCTGATAACAGAAAATATAAATTTTTACACTGGCGATTTTAAATTATTTAAAAATAACATGAAAATCATATGTACAGCCCATGTTGTACAGAAGTGTCAATTATATACAATTTCACATAAATGATCAGTTTCTCTGAGGAACAATTTATGTATTTAAAAATGTAGTGACAAAACATGATTCTTTAGGACAGTCATTAGGTAAACTCTCCCTATTGGCTTTGAAATGTATTAATTCCCTTTAGAAATATAAAATATTTGCTGGGTTTATTCTTCTCCTCTGGTGGGTTGTTTGCAGTGTTGCTGCAGTAAAGCCTCCACCTCCCCTCTTCTTGCCATATTGTTAGCTTTGCCTTGGAAACGTCCATTTTTTCCTGCCCCCTTCCCTTGGAGCAGCTCTAAAACCCTAGAGAACACACAGACAGATACATACAGTAACTTACACAAATGTTTGATCAGTAGAGTTCTAAAAGAAAAAGGTGGTGTCTCTTACCGTGGTCCCATCTCAGTCACTGTTTGACTTGGTCCAGCCAGCAGAAACAAACCAGGTCCCTTCTCCTCTCCAACAGTCAAGAAAACCAAAGTTTCCTAAGAAAAGACAAAACCAGGCTTTTCAAAAATATTCAACTGCTAATACTAAGAACCAATCACTTAGGTTATATTATTACCTCTGTATTTATTTCATTGGCGATGATGTTCATGAACTCATTGTCTCCCTCTTTTCTGTCAGGAGGAGAAAAAACATTTTTATCTCAAACACTAATTGATACTCGTCTTTAAATCTGACCTGGTCTCCCTTGTGGTGTCTGTCATGGAAATGTGTTTTCTTCAAGATGCTTAACATCAAACCAGCCTTTTACCTTGAAGAAGAGTCTCTTACTTGTAAAAACTGAAGAAGTTGCCTCTCTGGGGGTCATTCTTGAAGCTTTGAGCGATGAGGACAGCCATGTCTCGTAGCAGGCTCAAGTTAGTCTGCCAAATACATTTTTATGATGGTTAGGGAGTGTACCTGAAGTATGTTCCAGTACTTTGCAGCAAGTATGTGAAACAAAAAGTCTGATTTGAAGGAGGCTCTTTGTAGTTAATGACCTCTTCTGGCAACTAATAGGAATTACAATGTAGGCCAATGAAGCCCGACTTGCTGCAATAACTGCTGTCCCGGTCTAATTTCAAAAGAATTAAAAGTTAGAAAAACATGACAGCAATATAAGAATATCACTTACTTTCTGTAGTAGCTTAGCAGATTTCTGCAATTTGTCAACTGCCTCAACATGCTCATCAGGTCCAGTTCTGTTTAACAATGGCAAAGTAAGGTTATTTTATTTTCACTTCAAACTCTGTGAATAAGTTTAATTGACAATGGTGATATTTGATGATTCAGACCATTGACTCACTTCAGAAGAGAAACCAAAGACCGTTCTGTGCTGAAACTTTTCTCAGCATACTTCAGCACTCTGTTTCCTGCCAGGAATATCAGATTGGTTTTGTTTTTCTTTCCTTTCTCAGTGCCCAGAAGCTTTATCATCTAAAATCCAGATGAGAGAAAATGAAACACACTGATTAATTTCTTTGAATCACTTGAACATGTCACATATGACTTGTAAATATATGTTAACTGTGTATTGTTTTCCCCCCACTTTTTTATGTTTACAGTTTTCATGATAGAAAACTGATGGATCAGAAGATTATACATTTTTTGTACATCTATGTGTACATTTTCATGACATCAGAAGTGTTTAAAATTATACAAAAGTCATGAGACACTTGTGTACCTGAATGTATGTGTGTGTATGTGAGTGAAGTTGTACCTGTAAATGACCGAGGTTCGACACATGGGTTCCACAACACATGTTGGCATCAATACCCTCGATATCAATAATCCGAATTGGCCCTGCATGGTCATCTGGCAGCCCGCGACTCCTCACCTGGTTCACAGACACAACTCATGTCACATATTGCACATGTATAATCTTTAAATATTTTATTTACTTGTTTAGCACCAGTATGTTCAATATCTACAGTATAAACAAACCTTTTCCACAGCAGGATCATCGATAGAGAGGAGCTGAACAGTGACAGGGACATGGGCTCGGATCTTCTCATTTATGGCTTCTTCCAGTTCCTGGAGCTGGGCAGGTTTTACACAGGGAGTGTCCAGTTCAATGGTGCTTCTCTGACGTCCCAGCTCCCTGAAAAAAAAAAAAATCTAAATAAGATGGGCGAGTACAGAAGATTTTATGTTGACAGTGAAATAATTTGGTGAGGTGTAAAGTATATAATCTGTGCAGTGGGGATGTACCAGGATGTGGTCTTGTATCCAAACATCGTTTCAGCCAAAGCTGTGATCAGATGTTGACCTAAAAGTAAGGAGGAAAGCAATCATAGTTGATCGCCAAAACAAAACAGATTTTCAGATGTGTTTACTGTCGGATGATGATCACGCTTTCATGGTTCAGTTTTGAAAACGAGTCACTTTGTACTGGACACGCACGCAACAGCCTGACCTCAACAGATCCTCAAGGAAATGGTTCTCACCTGAGTGTTGCTGCATATGGTCGAATCTTCTCTCCCAGTCCACCTTCACAAGCACCTCCTGACCCTTCTCCAAGGATGAGCACACAAAGTGTATGGCATCTGGCCCCTGCCTTGTCACCCTCAAAGCTTGGACATCTCCAATCAGACCGTGGTCATCTGGCTGATGATGTAGAAAACAGCAAACAAAGTATGAGAAACAACATAATACTTCTTCTATGCCCCTCCTCATGCACAAGTGCAACATGAAAAATATACGGGTGGATTGGATTTATAAATTCATTGCATAAATGGACTTTGGAAACCGAAAACAGTAACATTTTGAAAATCCAACTTACTTGGCCACCTCCCTCAGGAAACAAGATAGTGTCTTGGAGCTTCACATTAAAGCCTTTAAGAGTTTCTTTCTTTCCATTGATTTCACGTTTGAGCTCAGCTGGGCTGCAGGAAACTACAGAGGTAACAAACTGAAAGGAAAAGAGGAGGAGGAGTGAGAGTAGCACGCAGCTGTTGAACGGTTTAGGATTTCAGTCTTACATAGATCTGTACTGCGGTCTGCAGTTTGCACGAAAAGTGTCTGACAATCTATACATATCTTACTGTGTAAAGTGTGGTCAAATGTTGTTTCCACTACTTAACTCAACTGTGAAAACGCTGTTTAACTGTATCTTAACTCGTTTCAGACTGACAATGTGAATATGAGTATGAGCGGCTAGAGAATACAAATTCTGTTCTTGTAGGCTATTTGTCACAACATTAAAAAAGCAGAGAACTCCACACATATTAAACAATATAGTCCTTAAATGTGACAGTGAGTAACTAGCCTGTACTTTAGCAACCGTGCTAACCATTTCTGCAGAGAACATTACATTTCCGTCAGATGGTTCAGCGGGCTGTTTAACAGTTAAGCATTGCAGAACTGTCCGAAACACTTTCATACCTCTTTTAGATAGCATTCCCGTTGACACTGAAAAGCCATGTTGGAGGGTTTCTCTTCTAAAAGCTGAAGTCTGTCACAAGAGAATAACGCTCCTTCTTCTTCTTCTTCCTTGGTTTTACCGGCCGAAAACAAACCAGCGTTAAAGGCGCCACCTACCGTAGTAGATACATACTGTTGTTTTTCAAAGCCTGACCGCAGGGACAGATATACTTTATGTCTGTTAAACAAACAAATAGATGCTTATATCTATACATAATTAAACAGAGATAGTGCAATTTAAAATATCTGCTTACAGTATCTGGTTTGCTCTTGAAGTGAATATCTGCTCTAAAAGATGTTTTTAAAGCCAACAAAATTAAAGATTAAATTTGGCAGCAGTCACATCTGCCTCCACTGATAAAACATCCACTGGCCCTGTACCAACGGACCTGAATGACACTGTTTCAGCTGACCAAGGTTCAGTCACCACATCTGAATTGAATCTGTGAGCTGTTGGTAAGCAACTACAAGAACCATCATAGTAGCCACAGTAGTAAGTAACAGTAGTATAGTAGCTTTATAGTAGTTTTTCTCCTTTAATACTGAACGCCCTAGAACTGACCCGCACATATTCAACAGTTTTCTTGCAGTTACAGTGAGAACTGACTGTGATACAGCTCTCAGCTTTGTACACGTAGTAAAAGAGTCCAAACCAAGAAACACCAACTTTGGGTGGCTTTGACTTGCCTTGCTGAATTTGGATTTTGCAACAAAGAACAAACATAAACTTGACCATACTGTAGGATAAGCTGCATAAAACAATACAATACAGGAAATATAGTATAAAAGTACCATAATTAGTACCTACATACATACATATATCATTATAAAAAATCATACCCATCACCACCCATCAACTGTTTGTTGACACAGTTGACAGTACAATACACGTACACATCTGCACAGACAAGCCAGTGACAAAAAAATTGCATCCAAGCTTTATAATATTATGACTGTCAGACAACGGTTGATAAAAGTTAGTTTTTATTAATTAACTGACAATTACTTGTCATTGTACAATGGACAATAATGCGTAAATAAATAATCACATAGAAAAAATTACATCTCTAAAATATTTTGGACAATAACACGTTGAATCATCAGCAAATATTACAAACATTCAGCAAACATAGCATTGTCTGCAGTAGTGGCCTGGCCTCCAACACAGAGATACTGTGAGTCTCAGTCAGACTGTGGGGGAAGAAAGGAGACAGTGGTCAGTGTCCATATTTAGATTATCAATGCATTATTTTCCCTTTACATAGCCATACATCAAAGCAAACCAATAATGTCAGTAATAATCTGTAGGCAATCATCTATATTAAATGTTAACACGGGGCACAGCACTTACATCACTGAGATCATCCATATCTGGTGCTCCTCCTTTCTTAGCGGCCATATCTAGGATCATCTGAAAAAGGTAAGCCACATATTCACACACTCAAATTCAAACCCTCCTTTTAATATTACAAAAGTACAAATATTGTGCACAGTTTCCAAAGCTCTAGAATTAATGTCAGCATTTAATGGTTCAGGGACTTGACTCACATCTGCGTATCTATCGTACTCTTCCTTTCCTTCGTCTTCTTCATGCTCCCAGTCCCTCCAGTTGTCAAAGTCCACAGCAAGCCAACTTGGCTGCACAAGGAAGGAGAAACAACACAATTCAAGATTTTATTTACCAGGGTAAAACTGAGAGGTGTTGAAGTAGAACCTTGCTTCATATTTATACAGTTACACACCTCCACACCTTTTTAGCTGATGTGGGGGATTAGTTGAGCTGCCTGGGTGATTTAATAGCTCTGCAGGTAAATGTCAGGCCATGTTAAAACTCTGATGTTTCTGACATGTATTTTCAGAACTTCACTGTACATCATTAAAACTTTGTGACTGACATACAGACTTACCTTAGCGAGATCCTTCTGGAGACGAGGCCATGAAAAATCAGGCTTCACCTTCCTTAGCAAAATATTGATGTTGCGGTCATAGACTCTTTCTCTGGAGTCCTTTAAGTGATGAAAGAATATGAACACACTTGTATTTAACAACACGATGACTGCATATTTCATCATACAGCACAATTCATTGGTCTCATCATGCCTGAAAAGTGGATGCTTACGTTAATTTGGATTGTATCGTAGAAGTACAGCTCATTATAGATCACATCATCCTCGTCGTTTTTGCAGCTGTTGAAGAAAGAACAAGTCTATTAAGGGAACATTTTAGTACATACACAAATTGCAACACTAAGCCTATATAGTGCAGCCAAAAATGGCTGAGATTTTCTACAAACTCTGTTATATGTTACAAAAGACAGAGATAGAGAGCTAGTGAGATTTAAGAAAAAACATTTTGTAAACTCACCATAAAACAATTTTGTCTGGCTGGATGTCAACCTGGACATCTTTAGGTTTTTGAACCTTGAAGTTCATAGTGACATATTTCTTTCTGTCAAACCACACCGCATGTGCTGGCTGGCTGTTAAAAAAAAGAAAGAAGACAAACTGTTATACTTTTTAATCAAATATACAATCATTTATATGAGTTTCTAAAAGTGAAACCTCTTTGTAATCAAAAGGATTAGTAAAAAGCATGTGTTGGTCACTTTTAGTAATGTTACCCTTGAAGAAACTGGCACCACTTACCATTCCTCTGGTCGAACAATTTTGGGTTTGTTCATTCTGATTCTTGGGTAAAGCTAGAACAGAAACTACTATATCTTAGTCCTTTAACAGAGAGAAGGTAAAAAATCCTGCAGCAGTCGAATGGTCTGTGTGCTCTAATGGAGTACACATGGCTGTGTATGCTATTTAAAGAACAGTTGGTATCAGCTGCTAGGGGGACTTGCCTGCCACAGCCCCTTCCCCTGCCCTTTACGGTCTGTGCTTGGAAGTCTCTGGAAAACAGATGCTTTTTCTGGGTTCTGCAAAACTTCAGCCTCCCCCAGCTGGTTGCTTATCAGGGTGGAGGTGGGGGCAGGGAAATAGAAAACAGAAAAGTATATTTCAACAAATGGGACATATGAAAGAGTAGAAAATAGTTAATTCAGCTTAGAGCATTTGTTTTGTTATTGTGTTCATGTTTGTAGGAAGAAAAAAATTATTCTCCATTGTGGAGGGGGCTGAACTTTTTTCATCAAATAGATCAATATAGTTACAATTTTTTTTTTGCATTAAACAGGTCTTGCAAGACTTGTACAATATTGAGAATTAAGAATGTACAAATAATCCACTGGATCATTTAGTAGTAGTGGTAGTAGCTTTATTGTCATTATATTGAGGGTTAGACACTTGTCACAGTCTGTTCTGCTCTTCTCCTGCTGCTGGTAAAATTCCATTCCTCATGTCCGGGAGTGCTACTGGCATTATCTTACCTGCTGCCAACTCGGTCTTTGGTGACCCTGAGCCCTGCCTGTTGCCCTACACATTCTGCCTATACCTGTTCAGTTACCTTGCGGACTATAATAAAGATCATTTTAAACTGCTCACTGGTGTTCTGTGCTGCTACTGGGTTCTACCACCTCCACCCGTTACAACAATATAACGAAATTTAGATAGCACTCCCTGAGCCATAAAACATTTAAGAAAATTAAAAACAATTTAAGACATAAATAAAACATTGATAATCTATAAGAGCAATAAAGTGCAATATAAAAAGGTGCAACCACAGCAAACAGTAGCAATGCTTGTTGTAACAGTAGGCCACACTCCAGTGAGTGTGGGTGAGTGGGATGAGGGGATCAGGCCGTGTTCATTAGTTTAACAGCTTGGGGGAAGAAGCTGTTTTTCAGTCTTGTAGAGTGTGACTGAATTGTCCTGTATCTCCTGCCAGAGGGAAGTAGTTGGAAGTGGTGGTGGCCAGGATGTGTTGGGTCACGGATGATGTTTAAGGCCCTGCCCTGACAGCGGGTTTGGTAAATGTCCCTGATTACAGGAAGCTGGGTCCAAGTTATGTATTGTGTCGTCTTGATGAGTCTTTGCAGAGCCCTCTGGTCCTTCTTGGTGAAGCTGTGATGCAGTATGTGATGATACTATCCACAGTGCACCGGTAGACGTTAACCAGCAGATTCTGTGGCAAACCTGCTCTCTTCAGCTTCTGCAGGAAAAAGAGATGCTGTTATGCCTTCCCAATGATGGTGGGTGTATGTGCATCCCAGGAGAGGTCCTCAGAGATGTTTACCCCTTGATATTGTTTCCTAGGATAACAGAATAGAAAATTGGTTTTAGACAAAATTTTGTTGTAAAAAATATTAATTAAAAAAAAATAACCTTACGTTCTCGCGGTCTTCCTAATCAAATGGAGTTCACACTGTAAACATAAACATTTAAACTTCATCCCCTGAGAACTTCAAGATGAGGTTAGAAGTTCCAAAAAAATGTACTTAATGGACTTTGGATTATAAAACCTTTCTCTTTATGAGTGTTATAGTGATATTTTTAATGTAGTTATATCTTCAAGTAGCGCGAAAGTTTAGGTCTAATTAAACTTATAGTAAATAAATTAACTTTGAGACACACACACGCGCACACATGCACACACACACACACACACACACACACACACACACACACACACACACACACACACTAGTATACACTATACAAGTTACAAATAACTTGTCTATAGATAGTAAAGCTTGCATGTTCATGTTTTCACAGCTTGTTTGTTAGTCATGTACATCCAGCTAAAGAAAACATGTAACGTTCATTTAAATAATCAACTCAGATATGTTTATGTTTATTATATATGTTATTAATATTGATTTATAAATATACATTTAGACAAAATAACTATCCAGGGTTTCTCTGAGCTCCCCGCAGAAGGTTGCCTACTGCTCACATTGCCTAACTAATAAGCTGAATTAAGTTTATCAATAGGTCATATTAAACCCCAAGAAAACTCAAACTTATGAAAATGTATAATAATGAAATTGGAAAAATAAAGTAAATGTAAATTAGGGCTGATTCTAAGTTTTTCATCACTTGCAGTTTTGAAAAACCTTCTATATTTTGACCTGGACTAAATAAGAAGATTCCAGACAGCTCCGGATTTGTGAAACTATTATTCTATGTGTGAAAACAGAAAAAGTCTCATGTGGTCCGGATGGGAAAAAACAGTGAAACATTGTAGGAGGTGAAACCATAAGCAAAATAAAGTTTTCACAAATCTGAAAGTGGGTTTAAGCAACGTTAAGGCTTTTGCTACGACGTCTAACACTTTTTAAAATAAGTGTAATTAATGAAAAACTGAGAATCCACCGCTAAATATCGTTATTTATATTTCCAATAACTTTTTCCTAAACTGATTTAAGAAGCTAACTTCAGCGTCGTATTGGTTACCATGGCCGTAGTGGTTACCATGGATATAATGGTTGCTAAGGATGTATTGACGGCTCACTCGACTTCTTACCGGAAATGCAATTCTCTCTACTGTCTGTTTGGGGAATGTGGCGCGATAGATCCAGGCAAAGCTGTGTACATACAAACTTATGCCTGGATCAAGATCAATACATTGCTTTCTTTCGTCACTGTATATAAAGTTTGTTTGAGTTTTGCTTGCTTTGTCTCTTCAAACGCACATGAATCGGCGCCCGTCAAGCTGAAAATGCCTCGTAGACGACAGGTAGGAACAAATGTAGGTCGCATGATAGGGTAAGGTTAGCTAGGCGAAGTTAGCAACGATGTGTTCATTCTCCGGGTGATGACCGTGATCCTACATGCACCATTCATATTGCTAATGATTCAACACGCGTAAACACGGCATTAGTAGTGCATATGTGCAGCAGTTAATCATTTCACTGGTTTTCAATTGTATTAGTTGTCTTATTTTGCTTTGGCGGATGGTAACAAGCGCCTGTACCAAATCTACAACTTTACCTGACATATACTTGAAAAAAAAACAGTATTTTGTGGATCATATACGAGCCGAACTCACCATAAGACCACAACTTGTATTATGTCAAAAATATTTGAATAAATACAGGCTGGAATGATCATTAATAAGCACAACTCTTAAACGGTGAGATTTGCTAATGTAGTTTGGGTCAAGTCGAATAGCCGCTTAAAAAAGGGGGCAGCGTAGCTAACATTAAATGCTAACAACACTAGCTTGGCTACTTTGTCGTGTAGCCCCATATTATACTAGCAGCCGTTACGTTATTTAACTGGATACTCTTGCAAAAGTACCAAATGCTGGCTAACTTTGGTAAAATGTGCTTTTTTGGTTAGCCGGTAGTCTCAGCTGTGTAGCCTAACGTTACTGAAAACGCAGCGAGCAGCAAGCTAACAGCTGTCTGTGGCCTTTCTCTTAAAGCATGATTACAGAGGAGGTGGCTGGATAAAAATAGTGGGTAAACTCTTAAATGGCTTTTGTTACCCAATCGTATCTGTGTCCCAGATTTTGGTTTACTGGTATTATGAATCAAAAATCCACAGTTATTTGTAAGCTAACCTCATTGATTGTGCTTAAGACTCACCCCTATTGTTGTCATATCAAAGTGACACCACTTGCAGGGGCACATCAGCTGTTAACTTTTTGTACCATGATTGCAGAGTTTGAGTAGGATGCCTCTCATTGCACTTGCTTGTTTCCATGATAGAGACATATGGCTGGGAGTGGTTCAGATGGGACAGAAGACTCTGACTCCTCTGCTGAAAGAGAGCAGACCAACAGTTCAGAGAGTGATGGGAACATGTCCAAGAGGCAGCGCCTCACCAGAGCCTCCACTCGCCTTAGCCAAAGCTCACAAGGTTAGCCTATTCATTCAATACAATATATTATTTACAAAATTAACAGTGATTATTATCTCAGGTGTTTAATCAGAGTGGCGGTTTGACTCCATTTGGTTCAGATACTCCTGACTTGAAACGAGCTGCGGACCATGATGAATCTCCACCACTGACACCAACAGGAAATGCCCCCTCCTCTGAGTCTGAGCTGGACATCTCTAGCCCCAATGCCTCTCATGATGAGAGCCAGGCTAAAGATCAAGCCAGCAGAGATTCAGATAAGGACCTCTCCCATCGACCCAAGCGCCGTCGCTGCCATGAGACCTACAACTTTAACATGAAATGCCCCACCCCTGGGTGTAATTCACTCGGTAAAATCCCTATCCTTTTGCATATTTTATACATATGCCCATCAAGGGCATCCTTATTGATTATTTGAAAGTATTGAATTTGATTTATATTCAGTGACGTCTTCTGCCATAAGAATATGACAGTATTAACTCATAAATGACTTGCTTCTCTTTATTTACCCAGGTCACCTCACAGGAAAACATGAACGTCATTTTGCTGTATCGGGTTGTCCTCTTTACCACAATCTCTCTGCTGATGAGTGCAAAGTGAGTGTCTTCAAAAAATCTTGGATCTTTTTTAACTACTAGTTGATGTTCTGATGTGTTTCTACTTTCATTGGCTTGCATGAGGATTGCCAACACTGTTTATTGTATAGTCATTATATTGTATGTAATGTATTTTTAATGTTGTGCTTGGCTACCTTACACATTTGTCCTTCATCTCCCATGGTTTATTTTTCCCTTCATGATGCAAACCCTTCTAATATGTGCCATATCTGTACATAGATTTTGCATGATGTTTTGAGCTGTCTGCATTAAGGTTACATCAGTCAGTTTTATTGGTTTCATTGGGTATTTCATATAATTGTCAGACACAACAGTGTAAAACTTCTGGTCAACTAACACTGTACATATACAGCAATATTGATTTCAATGTCTCTCTCAACATTCAGTTTTTTGTTTTTTTAAATTGAACCTTTATTGTAGCAGGGTTACAATAAATAATATAATATCTCATCCCTCTCTGACTTATTCCAATGAGTTGTTTTTGTTGGGTTTGTTTTACTGTAAATAATAATCCATTCATAATTCTTTATTTTCAGGTGAAAGCCATCAGCCGCGAGAAACAAGAAGAGGAGATGAAGGTGCAGGAAGAAAGCAACTCGCGCCATGCAACTCGTCACCAGGTCTCTTTTTGTAATGATTGGTGTCACATTAATTGGTGTGACATTGCATGGATGTTATCTATGGATCCAGAATTAATTGTGTACAAAGTTTCCACCAGGTCTGGTGGCCCACCTCCACAGACCTACTGATAATTAATATCTTATTGCCAGTAAGTAACAACGTATTTCCATTTTGTTTTTCAGACACCAACATCAAAACAGAGCAGATACAAAGAGCAGGTGGCTGAGATTAGGAAGGGGCGTAACTCTGGACTGCAGAAGGAGCAGAAAGAAAAGCATATGGTACATCACCGGCACTCCACTGGCCCTTGTTCACCTGACACTGCACACTCTTTCTCCATGCGTCACCATTACAAGTGGCTCTGCATTACGTAGCTGAAGTGTTGTCATTCTGTCTGATCCACAGGAGCATCGGCAAACACACAGCAACACTAGAGAACCTCTGCTCGAGAACATCACCAGTGATTATGACCTGGAGCTTTTCAGGAAAGCCCAGGCCCGTGCATCTGAAGACCTGGTAATGTGCTGTTTCACATCCTTAAGATAATGAGCTATAAACACCACTTTATGGAATAAGAATATCATGCTTTTAAAACTAAACTAAACTCAACTATAAATAATGACAAAGATAATAAGCTGTGGAGCTCTTTTCTCATTTGTTACCTCATTAGGTGTCGGTTGTGAGGTTGGTGCTAGGATCAGCTGTGATATTATGTTTTCCTCCTTTAGGAGAAGCTGCGTATCCAGGGTCAGATCACTGAGGGCAGTAACATGATCAAAACCATACTGTTTGGCCGCTACGAGTTGGACACCTGGTACCACTCACCCTATCCTGAAGAGTACGCCCGCCTTGGTCGCCTCTACGTCTGTGAATTCTGCCTCAAATATATGAAGAGCCAGACCATCCTTAGGCGACACATGGTGAGAGTCTTAAAGCCTGTGATACACCACTAATGTTATGCCAAATACTGTTAATTATTAACTACAGTTTCTTTTATAGTATATTTGTTTTGTTTTTTTGTGCTTTTAAGATATCCACTATTTTGAAAAAGTCTCATACCTGACAGACTTACTGATGGTGAATGATAATGAAAGAGTAATGGTAAGAAATGTGGTGTAATTATGTTTTTATATATTGAAAATAATACGGATATGTGTGTGTTTTCAGGCCAAGTGTGTGTGGAAGCATCCCCCAGGAGATGAGGTGTACAGAAAAGGGGCTATTTCTGTGTTCGAAGTTGATGGTAAAAAGAACAAGGTAGGGGGACTTGTAATTTTAATTAAAAAAAAGAAGAGAAAAAAAGCAAAGTTAATATTATTTTGTGTCTTTGTGGTAACACCAGCTCATGTAGTTATTTGGCAGTTGTTTACCTATAAATCTGTAAGGCAAGTATCACAGTGACATCTGAATTTTAAGAAAAATCACATAATGCACAAAATCGAGTAAAGATGACATTTTATCCCCAGATATACTGCCAGAACCTGTGTTTACTTGCAAAGCTCTTCTTGGACCACAAAACGCTGTACTACGACGTGGAGCCTTTCCTCTTTTATGTCATGACTGAGGCTGACAACACCGGCTGCCATTTAGTGGGATACTTTTCAAAGGTAATTAAAGAATACATTTAGATTCATGGTGTATTTATACATTAAATACCGATCTTGTTTTGTAGAAATTGTTTTTTGCTCGTAATACAGAAATAAATAAAATGTTTTCTTTCTTATTTAAAGGAAAAAAATTCCTTCCTCAACTACAATGTTTCCTGTATTCTGACGATGCCGCAGTACATGAGGCAGGGCTTTGGCAAGATGCTCATTGACTTCAGTATGTATATATTCACTGATTTTCTCATTTTGTCAATTTGTTACTATGCGAAATTGCTGTTGTCTGTTCTAACAGTAGGATTTATCAGTTAATTAGAACATATAATTATACATTAAACATTTCCCTGCTCCAGAAAAAGACCCGATAAAATACATGAATATTTAAAAAAAATTAAAATCCCAACAATGAAGGATTAAGACGTATGTTATTGTTATTGAAATATGGTCGAATCATAAGCAGTTCTAAGATGGCTACGGTAAAAAATCAGAGTGTCTGCCCAGTCTGAAAAATCCCTGTTAATATTGGAGCAGTTAATAGAAAATAAAAATGATGGCATGGTTTGGACCTCTGTAATATCGTTCCTTTTAATGAAAATGACTGTAGCTCCATAATCACTGAATATAAAGTTGGCTGCTTTAAACTCAACCATCCTTTTTCATTCATCAGTTATGCAAATTCAGCCTAATTTTGGAGTCATATGGTAGTGCCAAAATTACCCTGTGAATAATTGATTGTTATTACTTGTTGTTTAGTCAACAAAATGTAAAACATTTAAAATCCATGATTCATTAAGTAGTATTCGTGCAGGGATTTTGCATTCGATTGTAAAATTATCATGAGCCATTTCATTCCAGTTTTATTCTTAACGAAATTATCGGTTTTAATTTGAAACACTGATGTGTTTTTGAATGGAATAAATGAAAATTATTGAAGTAATATTTTGGTCTATTTGCAGATGATGATAAAACATAGATTCTTAAAAATATTGATTGTTCTTTTAAACTACCCCTGCTGACTGTCCCCTGTGCTGTGTTTAGGTTATCTGCTGTCCAAAGTGGAGGAGAAGGTGGGCTCACCAGAGAGGCCTTTGTCTGACCTGGGCCTCATAAGCTACCGCAGCTACTGGAAAGAAGTGTTACTCAGATACATGTGCAACTTCCAAGGCAAAGAGATCTCCATCAAAGGTGAGTGACAGCACTTAATTCATATACAAGTTATCCACATATCTTTTTTAACTACCATTAAGATAAAATACAAAATGTTTTTTTAAGACACTATTAACACTTGAAAATATTGTCTTCAACAAAGTAGACAAATGTATTTACTTTTGTAATATATTTACTTGATACACAGAGATCAGTCAGGAAACTGCTGTCAATCCAGTGGACATCGTGAGCACCCTGCAGTCTCTCCAGATGCTCAAGTACTGGAAGGGAAAGCACTTGGTGTTGAAACGACAGGTAAGATGTCTGTCCATTGACCTGTTTAGTTATTTCATCACTGCTTAGTGTGCTACAGTCTCTAAGTCTAAGTCTTTTTTTTTGTATTGTGTATCTTTCATTTATATACTTATTTTATTGTTTTCTTGTGTTACCTTGTGTCTTTTATTATTTTATTATACTCAACATCAGTATAAATGACGCCCAGTCCTGATAATGATTTAAAAATAATAGTAATAATAATTATACTACTAATAATAATAGTGTAATTTAGCATCTCTCCATCTAATTTTTATATAAACATTTCTTTAAATATTGAGAGTTTACTTAAATAATTTCAATTAATGTTGGAACTTGGATTTTAAGATAATGCTGCAATAATGATCAGTATTCATTTTCCATAGCTTTTAGTCCCAATGCAATTTCTCCCTATTGAAAAATGACAGTAATTGTGCTTCCATTAAAATGTAATCATCAACATCAATCATCATCATTTGACAGTGCGGTTTGTTACTTTTTTCTTCCTCATAGGATCTGATTGATGAGTGGAAAGCAAAGGAGATCAAGCGAGGCAACAGCAACAAAACCATCGACCCAAGCTCACTGAAATGGACCCCTCCCAAAGGGACATAAGCACTAAGATCCTCAGGCTACTGAATGAACTCACCTCCAGCCTCACCAGCCACAAGTAGCCTAGACCTACTAACTGTCAATAAAGATCAGTGTTCTTCATTTCATTCATTTTTTTTAACCCTGCTTATTTGTGTCATGAAACCATTTTTTAAAAAACTTTTTATATTTTACTTTCGTTTATATTTTAAACACCATACATTCTACGTCAAAATGATTCTTGACTAAAACATTCTCAAAAAAAAAAGAAGAACGGTAGAGAATCTGTTTGTCCTTTTTTATTTGACATCTACTAAGCTTTGAATGTTAAATGATAAATGGTCCAGTGTGGTGGATAACATGAATGTTTCGCTTTGCTCATGCAAAAGAAAAAAAAAGAAAAGACATACCTACATTTGGCAGCATTTGCAGGCTGTTATTTTTATTTCGTTCAAGAAATGTGTATTTTGAAGATAATAGTTGTTTTTCTTTTTTTCCCCTTTTTTTTTGGATAAATACAGTAATTGTCAGCATGATTTGAAACTGTAAGCAGAGTGTATTTTGAGGAGTATGATTTATGGTCATGTATTCTTTGGTTGGTGTAAAATTGTATAGATCATGATATAATGTGTGCTTCTTTTTGTAGCTCCATCAATACAGGATTTGGACCCATTCTTCTGGTAAACCTGCCAAATAATGGAACAATAAATTGAGATATTTTTCAATTTGCTGCAGATATAAAAACTGACAATACCACTGTAAGAATGCACATACAAATAAAACAACCTCAGGTTTTTATACTGATACAATCATACCTTGCTTGTGTGGTTTCTCTGAAACATCGATTGCAGTGGTCGTTGCAGGTGGAAATATTCTGGTTAAAGATTCTGTTGATGAACAGAAAACATTTTAACTCAACATTTTAATGGGACTGTGTCTGCCTTGTACGCCTTGTACTTTTTAATCATAGTTGTTAAATGTGTATTAGCAATTGGATATTTTTTAATATCAATAAAGCTGCCTTGATATTTTCAAATGATAATATTGTTTCTTGGTATTTGTGCTCACCACCACTGGAAATGCTTCTTCCCATCAGGCCCACAAACATTTCTCCTTTGTTTCCTGGAAATTGAAAAAAAAAATCAGATTTTGATTAAAATGTGATGATGAAGATGCTGTAAAAGAAACTGAAATGATTTAGGTTGAAAAGTTTATTTTTTATTTTTATCAAGCTACTTACGTCTATTTACTTTAAAAGGTTTCTTTATTCCTATGAATGAAAAAAGCAGTATAATCACACACCAGTCTATTCATTTTCATTAACACAGATACAGATATTATGGTACATACTGAGAAAAAAAATTGAATTATAAACACAGAAGCAAAAAAACAATAGTTGCATGCTGTGTTTTTTAAGCGAATAAGATGTTAAAGGCCACCTGAGCGTTTCCCCATGAGTCCGTAGAAGCGAAGGGCTTTAGATCTTTTCATCAAAGTGGCAATGGGTCGGCTCAGATCTGTCTCCAGTGATTCATCCTGCCAGAAAAATTACACACGTTACACATTTGATTTGTTGTGGTAAAATCAAGATCATCAATTGAATATTAAATGTATAAATAATCCCTACACATATGCCCTAATTCCTTGATATTTAAGGTTGACAAATTAATAAAGCAGAGGGAGATTTGAGAATATTTTTGCAATAAAAAAAACAGTTGTATTCTCTCTCATTTCTGATGAGAACGGTACATTTCTGATGCTCACCTGCCAGTCTCTGGATAGTGCTCTCTCCTCTTCCACACTGGAAGACAGTCCCTGATGCACCAAAGCAAAAAAAGTAACAACCACAAATTGAATCTTCCAATTATCCATTTTTAGGTCACAGAGAAATATTTCAGTTTTTATCTCTGTAATAAAAACAATTGTTTCAAGCAGAAAAAGCTAGGGGAAAAAAGTTTGAAACAATGTCAAGCAGATGGGATGCAGCATTAATGTATCTGCTCCAAACTGCATCCAGGCGGCATTTATACCTCTATACCCCATGCTGCCAGACCCCTCCCCTCTAAACATGATTACGCACTTGCCTCCAGCAAATTTGAATTCTGCCAAATTTCAGTCATATTACAATTTACAATTATAATTAAGATTTGTTCCAACTTTTCACCTCAGTGATGAAGTGTTTTGTAGTCATTTCATGTTAAATATATGCTGAATCCAAGATTCTGCTTTCAGTTGAACAGACTGTAATTTAAACCAGACATTAAATCATGTTAAAGCTTAAATATTTACATTTGAGATGGTCAGCTTTCATCCATTTTTATTAGACATCTGAATTGCTTTTGGTCTAAAAATATTCTCTTGTTGATCATTTATGACCTTGTGATGTGCACATGCTTCTTTGATATCACAGAGGAAGAGGGCAGGGCATGCAGGCGCATCGGGTCTTTGAGCGATGCTTGGCAAATAAAACCCTTTCCTTTGAAGGTAGTACTTTATAGGTTAGCCATTTGACTTGGTGAACTACCGGTAGACCTGAATTCATTTAGTGGGACAACACAGATGGGACCTCTAAGATCATGTGAACTTCATGATATGTGCACTGATTTATAACGATTTCATATTAAATACAGATGTACTGAAGGTTGTATCAACTTGTAATCATCAGAAGTCAAGCAGAGAATGATGAAAAAAGTACTAGAGGAGACAGTTGACATTTCAAGTGTAATGAAATATGAATGAATCATGCTGCATCTTATAAATATACTAGAACACTGTGGTGAATCATGTCAATATTTGTAACTTTTTGATTATGCGATACGTCAGTAGGGTCATTTATTTTCCATTTCCTGAGATAATTACACTGTTATTAAGCCTTTTCATGATCTTTACTTACTTAGCCATTTAAATGCTCTGTTTTAATGAAAGGTGAGCTCTTTTTTCAACACTCTGGCCATAGAAATTTCTGGAGAGGCAATTAATTGACAATCTGTGCGCTGTAAGGACACCCACTTGAAACAAAGCTGACACATCAAATGCTTTGATCCATGCACAGGTGCTTCTTAAAGCAAGAAAAGCCTGGGACAATTAGGCCTGAAAGGCAATTACACCTGAACAGCCCTCATGTGCACATAGTCTAACCTACTGCTAACGTGGAGTGCTGAATCAAAAGAAATCAGAGGCACAACATTTGCATATGAAATGGTGAAACCACAAAGAGCTCCCGTAATGACAGAACACTGCATTTCCATGTGACGCAGGGTAGCAGTCGGGCAGGCTGTTTCAGGATTTTGGACCGTTCGCTGCTTGTGACTCACTGCCAGTACTGAGACTCAGATGTTAACATCCATTTCACCTTCAAATACAAGATTCTTCTAGTGTAAACTGTTCAATTATTAACAATTTGTCTTGTTACAATATAAACATGCATTATCTGGAGAGGTTTGAATCTGATAAGACAAGAACCTTGCTACCTTGTATAACAGGTTGTGTTCTGATCTAGGTGGCTGTGTTTGAGATTCTGGAGGTTTTAATGCAGGCTTCAAGTGGTTCACTCAGTAATTCCAAGGGAATCCCCCTTTATCTGCTTCATCTCCGTGAGTTATTACTTGTGTCCAAACATCTTTCATGAACAACAGCCTTTTACCTTGATCCAGTGTGTTAGATTTATTGGCATTTAACTTTGAGGTTGCCACACACACACACACACACACACACACACACACACACACACACACACACACACACACACACACACACACACACACACACACACACACACACACACACACACACACACACACACACACACACACACACACACACTGTTCTCCTACACACTTGGAGAACAACGGTGGCTGTGACACTCACAGAAAACACAAAAAAGCCCTCTCTGGAGCCAGTGTTTGGTTTGTCTATCCTGGGCTATTGTAAGAACATGACCATGCAACATCTCCCTATGTAGATATAAAAGGCTAATTGTAAGGTAATGAAAACATAATCATTCTTACTTTCAGGTGATTATACACTAATGAAAACATACTTATAATTATTATATTCAATTTCTGCCATCAGATCCCCCCTAAATCTTACACATTGTTCCTTTATAGGCCTGACTGAACCAATACAACTGGGTATTTTTTGCCACTGAACTGCAGCCCACTGTATTACACTGATCATCATCCCGGGGGAAATTGTACATGACAGATACAGTACACAGTATCTGTGTATAATTTCTTTGTGGTCTGAAGTAATAAAAACCATCATCTTGTCTATTCTTGTGAGTCGTGTGAATAAATGCTTTCATATGGTGTTTGCTATGCACCGCCATATTGTCAGTGTATCAGTCTCACTGCTTTTCTTAAATAACCGTTACATGAATTAGTCTAAAATGATCTAAATGTCATATTATCTTTTCCCTCACCTAAGAAAAGTTACAGGTACCTATAGATAAATGACACAGGGTGGCGCTACTTTATTGTTACAGCTGAGGGCTATAATCTCCTGTTGACAGATACTGTGTTATCAGATGAGGCAAACCCCAAGTATGCTCCAGTGTGGTGAGTTTAGTCTAGCGGACTGATATCATCACCTCTTTAGCCTAACAGAGCAGCTTTAAGGCCGACTTTTAAACCTGTTATCTCCACACAATCTGGATCCATCTTAACACTGACAAATTAGTCCATTCATAGAACTAAGTGGGCTTTACTGGAGCTGGTCAGTCAAGTGTGCAGCAGAAGAAAAGTGACAAAGGGTACTATGGGACACTGTGCTATGTAAATTTATTGTAATATGCTGTAAAGGCTATTAGGTACTTAAAGATCCCCTTCAGGCATGTTTTAAGACTTTTGAAAATACTCTGCTTTGAATAATAATTTGTGTCTGACGTGGTTTTATTAAAAAGTGAAGTAGATACATTTACTTAAGTCATATTATTAGTACTTCTCCCTCATTGGAAAATCCAGGATCTGTGAAGTATTTTTCATTTCATGTATTTTTCATGCTGGACCAAGATGTGTCATGTTTTAATGAAGTCCATTCTCAGTGTTCGTGCATTGGAGGCTTCAAGTTTCAACATCACACTTGTACAAGCTGCAAATTTGACCATTACTGTCTTCCAGTCTTTTGTGATATCATAAATCCTGTCCATAGGTACTCATGTTAACTCTGATTTAAGCTTAACAGAGAGAAATGTAAGATGAATGTGAAACTAGCCTTCTAATGTCAAAATCATCATTCCACGCAGGTCAGCTCAAACATCTAAGGTGCACAACAAAATAAGAGGGGGGTGGCCTTTAATATAAGTGTGCTTGCTATCTTGCTATTACAAGTTAACTAAAGTATTAATAAGAAGATGGGTTTTCAGTTCTCACGTTCCAAAAAAAGGGAGTGTAATTTGTAAAGTTCAATCAGCAAATGTCTTCTGTCTTCTTTCTACAAGTGTTATTGATTCTATCTTCAGGTATGTTTTTTTTGTTACAGTCAGATGTATGATTCCAGTTTTATCTGCTGTAATCTTGCTGAGTGTATGCGAGTGGACACAATGTGCATCTTGTCCAGGAGGTGGCAGTGTTCACTAACAGATGTATTCACAGCACCAAAACCTGAACAGCTATCGCCTCACCGTTTAAATGTTGCCACCACCTCACTGGAGGCATTGCATGAAGACTTTTAAGTTCTCATGATGCATTTCTTCATTGATTTTCTTATTATTACATGGGTTTTTTTTGTCTGCATGCTTCTGCGACATCCAGAGACGAAAGAATGTGCAAGTATTGTCTTGGTAAGAACATTGTGACACATGTTTGATTTTTTTGGACCATTTGTGTTCACTTTGTAAGTATGAATGGACAAAGTCAATTGTCAGCATACAACATTTTTTAGACCACAAAGAAATCTGGATATTTGTTGTTGCACACAGTAGTAAATTATGTCAGTTGAAAGATGAAAACCTTGTTTTTGTTAAATGCTTTTTGCATGAATCAATAAAAACTTGTGTAACCACAAATGCTCAGAACACACTGATTTACAATATAATGGCTTTAATGTGGCATCATAATCACTATGCTAAATATTGTCATCCACAGCATTTCTTCACAGTGCCATTAAAGCACCGAACAAAGGCTAATCTAGATAATATTTATTTATGCAGTATATCACAATCACATATCAAATAGTGCTGCCTTAAGACAGCTACTGTCCATATTACCTTCAGTAGAGTGACACTAATGGTTTTCCATGTTTGAAGTATGACACACCAGAATAGATCAGACCTTATATGATGAAGACTCCATCCATACAATGGTAGGCGGTATAACCATACACCACTACATGAAAGTATAAATTATCTTAGGAGTTTTCACTGTTGCAGTTAGCCTGAATGCGTCCTAACTCTCTTGTTCTCTAAGTTGTTTTTCCCGTTTGGTGCCCTGTGGCACTTTAGTGTGGTTTCTCTACAGAGGCATAAATTTGGCTCTTCAAGGCTAGCACTGTCTGCCTTTGCATGCTTAGACTGGGTGCTTTAGGCTGGTACTGCAGTGGTTCTGTCTCCATGTATCCAGAAGCGTGAGACAGGCTGGTGGGATTGGCTATACCAGTCATAAACCAAGAAGAGCATGGGATGTGTATTTTGTGTATATGTGTGGGTTTGTATCTCCCCACCAAACACCAAAACAACGCCATGTCGACTTTCTCTTTGAGAATGGCTGATGAAATGCAGCCATGCTCGATGGCAGCATTTCATGCCACCAGCACAGTGAGTGGGTTCCAGTGTAAACACACCGTAAAGAACGGATGTCATCACTGATAGGTGATAAAGGCATTCCCCCACCTGCACACTCAGACATCGGCAGGTTGTGTGGATGTCTTATCACAGCGGCACTGGTCACGCTTTTTAGAGGTGATGTCAGGTGGCGGAGGTTCAGTGGAGCATCCTTAAACAAAAACAGCAGCAATCAGATTCACCTTCAGAGTTCTGTGTTAGAAGCAGCTGAGTCTTGGATTTGAAGTCATTTAGAATCACTGTGAAGGGTCTGTGTTACCCCATGATTGTGAGGAAATGTAAAATACCTGTAAAATAAAGACATTTCCTTGTCACTTTTACTTTGTTGGCATCATTCTCAGTAAGAATTCCTTTATAAGCAAATGGCTCAAAGCTGTTAAATATTTGCATATAGCTAGGTCAAAGTCACATTACAGGTTATGTTAGCTGCTTGCACGATTAGTATTTTATCACCATTGAGTGGTTGTGTAATTACTTGTGGTATTCATTTGCTGGCAAGAAACAAGCATTAGCTGACCTTAAAATATTTAGGTTGTGTTAAAACATTTAGTTTCAATTAAAATGATTTTGTTGTATGTCCCTGTTTATTGAAGTGGCTAAACATCTTTTGGCATCAAAGAGTAGTTTAGTGTTTGGGTAGATGCACTTATTCACTTTATTACCAAGAGTTATTGAGAATATTGATGCCATGTGTGTACAGTAAATTTGAAGCTAGTTTAGTTTTGCATAAAGACCGCATGGAAATGGGGAAACAGCTAGCCTGGGTCTGTCCAAAAGTGACAAAATCCACTTACCAGCTCCTGTAAAGCTCACAAATTAACACATTATATTGTTTGTTATTTCAGTAACTTCCTAGAGTCTGGTTGGCAAGTTCAGGACATAACTTCCCATAAAACTGCTAATTATTTTTTAGACTTCGGTTTTTGTACAGATTTAAAAAAATAAAAAAAAATAAAAAAAATAAATAGAACATGTCCATTTGTTAGTTTTAGAGGTGCTGGTAGAGTCAGATTACCTGTTTTCTTGTTTCCAGGCTTTTTGCTAAGCTAAGCTAACATTATCAAGCTTTTCCTTGAATTTGGACATATATGTATATAATATGTTGAATCTCTCTGTCTCAGTATGATTATTTGTTTTCTTTTCCCAGCCTTACTACAGTGCTCATCTGTTGGTTCTTAGGTCAGAACCCACGGGTCCCCAGAGGCCCATAATTGGCCCTGTTACTGATGTTCTTGTTTGCTGGGCTCTTGTGGCTTCTTCGACACTCTCAGCCTATGGCAAGGCCTCCTTCGGTCAGATGTGCTTACTTTGTCGGGGAGCCAATCACCAATTCATTCCCAAAGCCTCAGAGGTTCAAAAGCCAAGTGCATAATTGCTCCTTAAATCAATCTGCAAATTTCGTGGTATCCAAGCTGCAAACAGTTGGCCTGGAATCGTTTATTCATAAGAAATGGCTGTCCATGGTATGTATTTAGAGTCAGAGAAAATACTACAGTATCATGGAGAAAATCACATTTGAATCAGAGAAGATACGTTCAATTATGGGCCTGTGGTTTTCATACATTTTAGCTCGGTACATCTCATCCCATTTGCTCAACCTTTATGGTTATCATTGTGTTTTTGTGGTTCTGATAGGAGAGAGGCCACACAGCTAGAACTGTCTCCCAGCTCTTCGTGTAGGAGGTTTTCCCCATAGTTTGAGAAATGTTCCCTCAATCCCTCTTCCTAAACTTCAGTCAGCTGCTGTGAGTCTGCTTGTGTGCGAGACAGAGAGACGTAAGAGGCAGACAGTGTGGTTGCAGCAGTGTCACTTTAAAAACAGACAGGACTCATCTCTCTTAGTCTCTCCACCTTAATAACAGCTCCTCTCCACACACACTTTGATGCCCAGGGCTTTACAAGTATTGTTTAATGCACACCGTCCTGTTCACTGCCTCTCACTCTGTCTCTCTTTGGACTTTTCTGTCTCTATCTCCTTCTTCCTCCTTCCCTCCCTCCCTCCCTCCTGTCTTTTTCTCTCTGTCTCTTCACTCCTCCTCCCCCTCCCTTTCCTCCTTCTCCTCCTCCTCCTCCTCTCCCTGCTGTATTTGCAGGCAGCTTTAGTGCCAGACACCCTGAGGCAGCGGTAGCGCCAGCGAGTCTTCCCACCTCTGTTTTTGTGGTGGGAGATGACATGTTGAAGCTTTGAAGGGCAGGAGAAGGGAGGGAGAGGGGGAGGAACGGGAAGGGAGGGAGGGAGCACATCACTCGGCGCAGAGGAAAAGCAAGGGACCCAGAGAGAATGTCATGTGGCCTGCAGTCCGCCCAGATATTCTCTTTCTTTTGCTCTTTCTCTGGCTGTCTATGTGGGCAGGCAGGAATGGCGACAGGAAGCAACCCCCCCCTCTCCTTCCTCCCTTCATCCCCTCCTACCCTCCTTCAGCGCTTCACTCACTCACTCCTCACGTCCCCCCCCCTCCTCTCCACCACCCCATTTTCCTCTTCCCCTCCGTCACCCTCCGTCACCCACCATCCCACCTTCCACCCCTCTGCTCAAACTTCATTGCTCCCTCTCTGGGCCCAGTTTCAGAATTTCCTTAACTGTGTTTTTCTTTTTTCCCCCCCTTCTTTCCCCTCATTTTCTTCCTCCCTCACCCACAGGCGTGCCTGTGAATCATAACTCACTTGGTGTTGAAGTGTGCTGAGGTGAGATGAGGTGTGCTGAGGTGTAAACTGTGACTGACTTGCAGACAAAACATGTTTGATTTCAGATCCTCCGGCATTACTCATCCTCTTATGATAGAGAGGGAAGAGGCAGTATTTTTCCAAAAGTGTATGTTCCCGATTTATTTCTTTTTCTTCATATATTATTGTACAGGAACCTGCCACTAAAACAATGATAAATGTCTTTTATAAACACTCTATGACAGAGGTAGTCTGATATAATACCTGGAAGTGTGTGCTGCTCTTTTTGGTATTTAGGTGTTTATATTTCCACTGGGAGAATGCTGGGTCTGTGTACTAATTTGTGTATCAGAGCAGCGGGATTAGCATTGAGGCAGACAGGATGGGACCACACAGAAATGATCAAACATACTCTCTCAGATATGCTTTGTTGAATGTATGGGGCAGTCTGAGCTTTGTTTGGCATACAGAGAAAACCCAAGATGTTCACAGTGATTTTTCCCAGTCAGGCAAATAAAATGATGAAAGGCAAATAGGAGCTTCCACTGGGGTATAAAAAAAGTTTCCACTGACTTTGATTTGGGCCTCTGATGGTACTTCAACCGTACCTGCCTGTTCTTATGTGGCTGCCTTCTCACCTTGTTCTTTCAAAGTGAAAACACTTTGTAAACCATCCTCAGAACCAAAGACTGGGACTTTTAAGATGGGTATTTTTCAAAGTAGAGACTGAAGATATACAAGTCAGTATACAAATCCTTTTTAATTTGATCTTACTCTTGCACTGCCAAATCACCTAAGGCAATATCGGACTGTTTGTAGGCAAATAATGTGAAGATAAAAAAACAAAAGACCTGCTTCTGTTGACCAAAGTAAGTCACCCTTTCTGGCGAAGGTGAGCTCACTGGAAGCTGTATGTTTTGGTGCGCAAAGATGTACGCATTTGTATTTGTGTCACCATATGACAGACTATTTGTGTTTGTGTAGATTGTATCATGTAGGCTAGTTTGATATTTCAAGTCATTACCAGCATCAGAAAGGAAAGAGATTACAGGGTACAGCAGCAATAACACACACTATTAGTAAGACAAGGTGTTATTATGCCTCTGGTGTCAGGTGAGATGTCAGAGCAACTAGTCTATGTCATGCTTACAATTGCTGGATCAGCAGGCTTAGACAGTAACAAGTGAGTAATATAAACACAAGAGGAAAAGTATATAAATCTTTATTGAATGGAAAGGCATATGATCCTCTGCTTTATATTGTATTTTTTGCATTACTGTACAAGTTAATGATTTTAAATGAAATGTTCTTTAAAAAAAAACAAAAAAACAACCCCACACACATTAAATCTGACACAACGTAACATTTTCAAACATCTGGTTGTGTAACTAGTCATCACATTGCGACATAAAACATAACCTTTGTTTGGATACTTTCACTAGCTACAGTTACAGTGCAGTTTTTTCTTTCACTTTCAGATTTCTCTGAGAGTCCTTTACAGTAAGTGTGTTAAAAGCATTAAGAAAAATGCTCACGGCCGCAGATGTGAATGAGCACATAAATTTCGCCTGCCTGTTTTTTTTTTCCTCTGTCTTTCTTGTTGCTTCTAAATTTTCCGTGCCTGGCCTTCCTACTGCTGAGAGTGCTGTTCCTCGAAGCCGCAGTATATTTTGAAGCAAGGTCGGGAGAGAGCCAGAGGCTCCAAAATCAGGCACAAGACTCCCAGTGTTCCACTGTTCGGCTTGCTCTTGGCACCAGTTCCTGACCAGCGAGGTCTAGCTAACCACAGCCACTGTGTGTGTGTGTGTGTGTGTGTGTGTGTGTGTGTGTGTGCGTGTGCGTGTGCGTGTGGGTGTGTGTGTGTGTGTGTGTGTGTGTGTGTGTTTGTGTGTGAACATATATAGCCCTCCCCCTCCTAGCTTCTAAGCCTATATAGAAATAGCTTTGGTTGACTCATTTATGAGCTCTCCCACACAGAAACAGTACCTAGGTGTGAGTCAGAGAGGCGCGTGAACAGTTTCTATTGGAAGAATTTTGTTGGTTTTCAGTTTTTGTTTTAACCCCCCCAATCCTAACCCCTCACACTCCATCTCCCCAATAGTAACATGTAACAGAAGTGGATATGGGCCCAAATGTCCTGGTTTTGACAAATCTCAACACACAAGCGATTCAGGGGAGCTCCTCTAAATTGGTTCCATACCTTGGCTGACAGTGATGAGGTCATCCCCCAAACAAAAAGAGCCTGAGCCGGTGATTTTGACAATGCTCAAATTTCATACTTTCCCTGCTGCTGTCATTATAGACCATTGTATGAAATGTCAAGTCTTAGCAGGAGGATAATCTGTCTTCAACCATAACCTGTTCTGAAACATAGACATACAGGATTTTGTTTTAAAAAAGAAAAAAAGAAGGTTGTTGGGGGATGGGGGCGGACCACACATCAAAACCTCACACTCGATTAACACATATGGATCTGACATTAATCCTGAAGGTTCCTTTAAGTATGTCAATGGAAAGCCATCCATCTGTCTTCGTCCTCAGACGGAATATCCACCCGGGGTCTGGAAGTCTAGGACGCAACACGCAAAACCACAGCGAATATAAATAAATGGCTGTATTTCTCTCCCTGCTTTTGTCTGGTCAGGACACTCCGTGGAGAGCCTGCCAAGTTGAGCATCTACATTTGGGTTTGGCTGTTCCCCTCTCCCGACAGCTCAGCCCGGGCCAAACCACAGGAAAAGGAAGCGAAAGGTCCTCTCTGAAGGGCTTATAAAATATTGTCCTGGGTAAAAATGGCCGACGTGAATGGCAACATTCAGTCCCTCCACTACAAACAAAAGGCCTTTGAAGGAAAGACATGGGGCAGTCTCTATTGTTTTTGCTGCCCAAACCCTTGTGTTTTACTGTTTCTCATAGTTAATTTGTGTTTCTAGTAAGTGCTTTGTGTTTCCTGGCAAAGATTCTGTGCATGATATGGTGTAATAACCTTTGAGAACAGTACTTTAACTGTTTATTGGCACTGCTGTGGTATAGTCATGGCTTCAAATTACCTGGAAACATTGTTTAATACATACTATAGGCTAATCTAATACTGAATACTAAAATCTAATATCTTCAAATCACATTTAATGTCTTGGAAATGTGGATGATAAAATGTTCTATATCTGTGAGTATGTTTGTATAATCTTCTCAACCAAAGATTCTAGTTACCTACTATTTTAACTACCACAGTTTAATTTGATATCTGTCAAGTGGGATAGGAACTTCCCTGGTTCAATTCCACAAACCGCTTGGGAAAATCTTAGTTAGGGAGAGGAGATAGAAATACACGACCCGGTATCAACTTTACGCTGATGTGCCTTAAAGCAAGTATTCAACCCCCCAACTTCTCCAGTAGAGCTGCTCAGTTGTCAAACGTTTAATTACTATGTGGCTGCCTTGGGAGTTCTAAGTGTGGAAATGTGTGAAAATCGACAGAAGCATTACTGGATTGAAAATTGAGTTTCTATGTGTCTATCTTTCAAAAGGAAAATGTATTATTCTAAAAAACTATATTTTGAATAATACTGCAATAGTCCTAAGCTAATTCATTACACTAAATACTCATTTTCATCACCACAGTCATATTTTGAGTAACAGATCATTTTGAAACTGTTGGAAGACACTCCAGCTTTTAAATTCCAGTAATCTGAACTCTTCAATTTGTTCCACAACAACTGCAAATGGCTGAGTTACAATTTAACCAATGTGCTGTATACCTGCAGTGCAAATGCTTAGCCGTGAAATTGAACTGATATGTGGTGGTGGTGGTAAGAACCTCTTCCATTTCAGTGTTTTTCCATCTCTCATCTGTTGAGTTTTGCCCTCCTGACAAACACACAAACACACATACTGTATATAATACAAACCGATGTCACAAATACTTAAAGTCAGACAGTAAAGCAAACTAATCACCTCCCACACATACACATACACACCGCACACATCCTCCCATCTTCCCACCCACTGTCTCACTCCTTGACAATGTCTGTGACAGACTATAGTTGCATGGTTCATGGAAGTCTGTGGTGTTCTCATGCATTCGGCTCCTTGTACTCACAAAAACTCATTACAGTACAAGAATGTGAAGAGATGCATGAATGCATGGCTAAATGCACCGGTGCATGCGGTGTACGCACGCATGAGGTGTGTGTGAGGGCTCGGTGTGTGCATGCGATGGTGTACTGAGGGCCATCTGGTCACCCATGCCATGCCGTGGTCCCTGTGAAGTGCTGTCAGCGTGGCCGTTGTGGTCTCCCGTGGCGACTGGAGGTTTGCTGCACAGCACTTCCAGCCCAGGCAGCCGACCTCAGAAAAGGAAATTTGGGTCGCTCAAATGGAGGGGTTGCTCCAGAGCTATTTACAGAGCCCTCTACCGGTCCAGCGCCACCCACGATATTCCATATGAGAACTAGTGTGTGTGTGGTGCCTGCGGTGTGGTGTGTGTGAGTATTGGGGGTAAAGGGGTGGAGGGGTGGTGGGGGAGGGGGAGGACAAGGAAAAGGGGGTGGTGGGGTTTCTGTGTGCCTATGTACATGTGTGTGTAAAATGCAACTGCTTTTATGAGGAAATGCATAAAAAAACTTTATACTTAAGCCTGCAGGCATGGGTGATGTGTCCTGACTCCTGGCATATAAATGCATGTACATTTAATCATTATTAAAACAATTTATATCCTATTATCAGAAACTATCCACTTTACACTTCAATTATAATCTGCAGCAACAAAAATCCAAAAGCCACCTGTATATTCACCCATATGCATTGACTCACTTGTCACATGCCATGGATGAAATACTTTTCATTCATATACGATCGCACTATAAGAATATAAAACCACAAGTCATATTCCATGAAACACAAATCATAAATCACTGTCAGATTTACGGCTATTGTATCTATAGAGTGCATACAGGAGCTGAGATTAAGCCAATCCTTTTCTAACCTTGTCTGTGTAAACATCTAGGGCGTCATGGTTGCTGATGATGGAAATACGATGAGGATACATAGACGAGCGGAGCCTCACATTAATGAGAAACCTGCCTGTAGGAAACTTTGGTTCAAGTGAGATCATGGGCACTTCTCTTTTGATGCCCATCAATTGGGTTTAGTGGTTTTCTGGTTGAGCTCTGTAGACTTGGGGAATAATGCTGAAACAGGACTGCGGATATGTGCGCCAAGACGCCAAAAATCTGCTGTGCATTCACAGTATTTCAGTGATAAACCACATCACGCCTACTGGAAGCAAATGTGACTTGTATTGAAGATTGAGAAAAATCAGTTGACCAAATCTGCAGTGGGTACATTGAACATGTTTACAGCCATATCAAAAGCTGTGGGAGGGTACGTTTCATTCACAGGGGCTCAAATGAGTACCTCGCCTACGTGCTCTTGATGTATCTAAGAGAGGTAAGCAAGTAAACAATCTCTTAAACGCCTACAGCCCGAGGACAGTCCACCGCCACCCAAGGGGAGACCTCCAGCGTCTCTCAAAGTCTCCCTATGTTGTGAATATTAGGTTAAGGTTATTTTAGGCCGACCCGCTCCAGAAGCAAATTACAGTGCAAGAAAGGGGGTGAAAAACCAAGTGGGCTGTCCACCGTGTAATTTTCCTGTTTCTCTTTCAAAGGATGAGGTATTCCTCGAGGAAGCCCTGTTAAATTTACAAGCCATGACCCCACATCAGCGGGGAAGGAGGCTTCTCCGGCGGGGAAGAGGAGGCATGGATGGAGCTTGGTTGAATTTTATGTCTAGCACTTGATGGAGCTGTGACGCTGCTTTTCAAAGTCTTTTCCCTCAGTAGAAGTGGTTTTAGACTGACAGATTCAGGACAAGCAATCAAAAGTTGGAAATCTCCCTGAATGTTCAGATAGCTTTGTGTTTGGCTCGATATTCAAAAGAAGCGAACATGATAAATCATTTCACTTCTGTCACTGTTTAGCTCTAACGCGCATGCATACCAAACTTGGTTGGTATAAGATTCCTGAATAAGACCCTCTGGCTGATTTTAAAGAAACCTCACCCTGAATAAAGGTCTTTCCTGCCTGAACAAGAGAGCAGCCTTAGAAGAATGAGGATGATCACTGCTTACTCCCCAAGTGTACCTCCAGACGTCTCAACCATAATTATGCCAGTCTGGGAGAATTACAGGTACCCTGGCATTACTTCTAATACACACTAAGATGCATACACACACACTTACCTCTTCTTTATCAAAGGATACTATACTTTTGTTTTCTCGTGCTTCAAGTTCATAAACTCTGTGGAAAACCATTCAGCTTTGCGACTTTGCCAAAAAGGCCTTCCTGGGGTGTAATTATGTGTTAAACATCACATGCTAAATGGCAACCCGGGAACTCATGACAGTTAAAACCAGATTATTGAGAGTGTTGACACACAGTGCTGTTAATACATATATATACATCATCAATATCTTCCAGAGCATCCGCATCTACAAGCTGCTGTATGAGGCTTTATATTCTCTCTCTCTGTGTTCCGAAGGGGGCCCTGCAATAGTGAGGGGAGGGGGAGGGGATGTGCGCTGCAGTGCGGCTTGCTGGTTAATTATGGGTCGCGAGCTGCAGCTCGGCTGGCCTGGGCGGGTGTTGGAGCCAGTGGGTCTGGCACAGGGAGGTCTGGCCACAGACCCCGGCGGTGACGGCATGAAGTCTGGGACGAGTCAGAACACCAGCCCGGGGTTTGGAGCATTCCTCGCATTCCCTCCTCCCATGGCTGCCTGCCTGTATGTGTATATGTGCAAGAGAGAGAGCAAGAGGAAGAAATGTGTGAAAGATACAATGCGTGCATGTTCATAAAGGCATGTATACAGCATGTATGCATGTTTTACATGCTGGCTGAAAGGATAGTGCATCCAAGCTTTAAAAAGGGCAGCATCAATGCAGAACCCAATAAGAGTTATCTGTCATGATATCTGAGCATGGCAGATAAGTCCTTGATGAAACTGCTGTCACTGAATAGACAGATTTCTTTGGCACACTTATATAAGTAACTCTTTAATGATTTTGACACACATAACCAATATGATATCTTGTAGACTTGTTTAATGCAGTGAAGCGCGCAGTCTTGAAGTCTGTCCTGCCAAAAACGAGTGTAAAATATGGAACTTTCAAAAAAAGGAATAACAAACTTCTTCTTCTTAGGAGGAAGAATCTTTCTCTGAAACTGGAACTTGATTTAATAAGAGATCTATCAAAACAGAGAAGCACCCATATGCCTAAAAATTAATCTTTTTGCAGTTTCACAATCTCCATGTTTTCAAGTTTCTTGGAAGTTTATTTTAATGTGACATGACTGACATGAAGCAGGACAGGACATGCTAGTTATAAAAGACAGCAGAAAAATTCATTTTCATCATGCAAGAGTCCCGAGTTACTTTAAATTCAGACATATCCTTCTTTTGAATCCTTTTTATCTTTCACACTGAACATACTTTTTTTTTTTTGCAATAATATTTCTAATTGAATTAACATGAGGCATTCTATTTACAACCAAGATGCTAAACATTATGACAGTAAACGACATCATTATGTTTGGTAACACAGTTTTAACAATTTGCTTATAATTTCTTGAAAGTTTCCTGGAAAGAACTATGTGATTTGGTTCTAAAACAGTGAAGTCCTGGAAAGTAAAGCGGAGTAGACCCAATTAAGTATTCATAGGTTACTCAATAAAAATTGAAAACTTTTCCTGCTCTCCACTAACTAGAAACCTCTTTAAATTAATTGATTGCCAGTGTACCAGTTGTACACTGTCTCTATTTTCACGTTTTCATTAGCACCAAATTATGTAGTTCTTTCCCTTAAACTCAAATACCCATAAATAACAGAATAACAGGAAAATTGTTCTCCAATTTCATTGTGAACTGTACTGTATGTGTATTGCAGTGATAGAAAATAAGGTATTCATAGGCCTAATACAATATTTTCTCACGGCACACTTCTTACACTTCAAAGCAAGAATTCTAAGTCCTACTTAGAAGTGTAATCAGTTTCAATCATTCAGATGAGGTCTTACATAATTTAAGTGAGGAAGTTTTAGTCGTCACTCTGGCCAGAGGCTCCGCTCAGCAGGTGACAAAAGCGTTTTTAAAGCATTTTTGTGTGTGCTCAGAGGAGACAAGGTGCACTGTAGACACAGACAGGTGAGTGGGCTGCAAAGAAAATGAGGAAGTCTCCACACACTGAAAACACAGATCAAAGCAGGCTGCATGTCAACAGGCTGCCATGTGTACATAGCTCAGGCAATTCTTTACACATCTTACAGATCTCTGCAACTCTTCCTCTATTCCCATGTCAAAAGGATCTAAGCCTCTTTCTACCCAGCCGTATCAGCTCACCTGTGTGTTGTAATACAGTCTTCTGTGTCAAATGTGCTACAGTGTCTGTGTCAACATATTGACATGTAGTAACTGTACTCATTCAGCTGCTGAAGTTTCACAACTTTAAAAAAAGGAGGCCACTGACTTATTTTTAGCTTTCTTAGATGTTGAGCTATGCTGGAAAAGAAAAAACTCTAACAAGGAAGGAACCTCCTCAAAATTTGTCTTCATGTATCATACTCAAATCTTTGCAGCTTCACCCAAAGGTAAAGGGTTAGCTTGCACAAAAATAGCTCCAGAGTGGGGGAGAGGGCCACCAAAAAAGCCCTATTTCTTTCTCCCCACACAACCTTTATTTTGACAAGGCTGAGAGAATGGTGTATTTATATATGGGGCTGTGTGCTGTGGTTTCTCCACAATTACAGAGTGGCAGTGCATAGACTGGGAGGCGTGCTCGAGGTTTATGGAGGGGGACATGAGGGAGCGGGGACATGATGGGACCAGCCCTCCTTAGCCTCTTACAACCTGACATATAGACTCGCTCAAACACATTTGTACGAAAAACGCAACTTATAAACCTAAATACAGTCAAGCACACACAGGAAATAAACTGCACAATCATCAATGGCCCTGGTAAAAAAAAGAAGAAGAATAGGTCTGTTAATATGAAAATATATTTTATGCAAAGTATGAACAGAATTTTTCTCTGCTGAGCCAAACCTCCGTAGCCTCAAACCTTTACATTGCAATGAGGCTCAATTTCAGTGTTTAGAAGGTGGTCAGTAATGTTTTGAGTGGTTCTGGCGTGGGCTGGAGCTTCTCTTTGTAGATCTACTGTATTATGGTTGCGATATAAACAAGGATTTTCTACCAAACGTCTTGCACAACCGCTGCAAGCCACGTAGAGGAGAACAGTGGGAGTTTGTGTTTGTTTCGTGGATGCTGTGTTGAATCTGGCATTGGCCTCTGCAGGGGTGAGTGAGAGGGGGGAAGCAGGGTTTGTGGTTTTGCCGGGGAGCCTGGAAGTCAGTCAGGGCGGTGGCTGAACCACCTTCCCTCCACAAGCCGACATCCACCCCACTCCCCAAATGTAGACACACACACACACACACACATATATGTGAACACATATTGACTTAGGCACATGTATGTAGCTCCACACAGATATTCACAGACTTAATCTCTTTCTATTTTCTTTTAGATGTGTCAGCACAGTGGATCCGGGGAGAAGGCGTGTCAGGCAGGCAACAGGAAATACAAGATAGCCTTGTTTTCAAGGACAGCACGTGATACAGCAGCAACATACACCAGAGAGACTGGTGCCACAAGAGAGTCAAATGAATTAAACACCTCTTTAACAGTCTGCAGCAAACCAAACAGGTCCTTCTTTTGATGAGGATAGAGACTTTTCCCCTCACCACTGAACTTTATATTGCTTCAGACTTGCTCTTGCCTGTCTGTATGTCAAGCTTGGCTTTGAAATGTAATACATCTCCAGGGGTGTGAGCGTTCTCAAGAACAGGCAGTGAGCTGGTTGTGTCTCAGCACTAGAATGATAGATACCTGCAAATAGAAATCAAACAAGTGGAGCTGGTGATGATAGGTATACCTTCAGTATACAGTATATGTGAAGTGTACTGACATAAATCTTCTTGTTTGGCACAGTGGGCACTATATGTGTCAGTAATGTGCTATGTGGTGATGGCATCCTGTTGGTTTTATATCAATGGCAAACTGACAAACTGATCATCTGAGTCGCCTCGTTCCTGTTTCTAGGCTTGTTCTAGTTTCCTCCTACGCCTGGATTTAGTCACCATGGCGGCAAAACAAATACTTGCATCAAATATAGCTTTTTCTATCACAAAACCCAGCATTTTCTACCCACATTAAAGGATATCATGGTTCCAGAGCAGAGACAATAGTGCATTGAGGTGTGTAGAGTGCATTGTGGCATTGTTTGCATTTGTGGTTGGTAGTCTTAGGTTATGTTGTGATATAGACAGTGTGGTTTTATGCATAACTGGGAATAAATAGGAGAGTTTTGTGATGTCACAGTTACAGAGAAATGTTAAGATGCCGCTGGCTGAGCCTATTTGAAATACGAGCTGACTGTAACCCTACCCACATGTGTAGCTAAATGTTTTCAAGGAAATATGATTGTTGGGTCCCCTCCAAGAATCGTTTCAGTGCTGTTGTCCAGCTTGATAAAGCACAGTAGGACATTATTTAAATAATTCCCACTTGCACTTTGTTTACAATTTTAAATTTCAATCACAGCTGTGGTAGAACACATATTCAGACCCGGAAAATAGCAATACGACCAATAAAAATACTCCATTAGAAAAAGATGGAAAAGTCAAGCATGCCAAAGTATAAGTATATAAGTGTTACCAGTAATTATGTACTTCAGTATCATAACATAGTAACATAGAAATACTAATGCTGAATGGCCTCATTCGGCATAATGTGTCATATTGTGTCATATTACTATTATTATTATATACATTATATTAATGGATTGTTATTACTGATGCATTTATATGAATGAAACATTTTAATATTGTAGGGAGTTGACATGGAGGTCATTTTAATAATAAAGAAATTATGAAGGAATAGAAGTATAAAAAGTGCCATAAAAATAACATTTTTTAGAAAATTTTACATCTAAACACCTTATGTAGAGTAGGCTCCTTGACTGAATGTACTTAATTACTTTTCCTTGCTGATTGCTACCATCTTATTGAAATATTTCACACATCTATCAGTATATTCATCACCAGCTACTGTGGATCTAGACCATACCACCTCACAGGTTCATCAACAGAGGTGTATGTAGGGAAATTTTATTTTCTCAGGTTCTTCCTCTTCTCTCGGCACTCAGTGGCAGATCAAATAGGAGCACGTCCCATCACCTGTCAGTGGAATGTGCCAGCACTCCCATCCATCAGCAGCTCAACTAGAACAGGCATAACTGTGACTCGATGTTGGCTCCAGAAAGCCCCAGGGCAGTAGCGCCATACCTGGTGAATTGGTGAGGTGGCGTGCATGTGTGCATGCGTTCATGCGCGTGTACGTTTGGTGTGCGAGTACAGATGAACACATAAGTTTGTACTCACGCATGTTTATGAGGCATCGACGCAACCAGTGGTTCTATCACGTGACTCGACATGTCCTGCCCTGCTCAGCGGCCTATGTGATGTCTGCGGTTTAGACAGGGCGTTCCAGCGTGTTCACCACCATCCTGGGAGAAAGAGGGGGATTTGGCATGTGTCAACAGGAATACCTGTAACCTGGGAGATGTGCCCCGGAGGCACCTAGTGATTTTCTCATGATTGTGATGGCCAGACGCAGACGACAGGGCTTGCAAAAGTAGACTCCTCAGCAGGACTGAGGTGGCTTAGAGTGGCGTCAGACGCACACACCACTACATTCCATTGGGATGCTCTTTATGCACAGGGAGGGGTGTTACACTGAGTCTGTGTGTGCATGTGTGTGTGTGTGCGTGTGCATTTGTGCTTATATGTCTGTTTGTGTGAGTCTATCACAATTACTGTTTGTGTCTGTGGCCACGAGGGCCAGTGTCATGGTAGCGCTCAGAGAACAGAACACAGGTCCAACCCTGAGAACCTGAGGAACCTGAGTAGACGTCAGGGGACTAACGGAGTCTAAGGGGCTTAGGCCTGGCCCGACACAAACACTTACCTACTGTGTCTGCTGTCTCCGTCACTGTGTACTGGAAAACAAGAGCTTTGGTGGAGACACTGGATCCGAGGTGTACCCCTGGGCTGCTACCCAGGCCTGAGCTTTTTGTTACATATCTCCTGTTTATTTTCAGTTTTGTTCATGTTCAAACGACACTGTATCACTCACAATATTCCTTTTTGTGTTTTTTCTCTCCCATGTCATCCTCCTGTCTTTTCTCTGAAGTGGTTCCCAACCCCAAGCAAAAACAAGGTGGCCCTATATAGGTAGAGGTGTGTGAAGCGTATTAATCCACTTCTGTCAGTTTTGAGACAAAAGAAGGTTGTCGTGATAAAAGAAAAAACCTCGCGTGTGAGAACACGGGGGACCTTTAAGTGACGGCTAGCATTGCATGACAAACAGAGGTAAATGATTGCCATCAGCTGTCATGAGGCACAAGATGAAACGCTTGCTCAAGACAGATGAAGACAGTAACACCTACTGTGGCATTTCAAGTTCCACCGCACCTGAAGAAGAAGTTCTCTGTTTGATCTCAATTGTCAGTGTTAACTTTGTGAGCTAAAGGAAAAGACAAAGAGAGGTACTGGCATATTTTCTTTGTCAATCATGGGGTGCCTGTGCATGCATGTGCACATACTTGTGTATATTAGGTAATATACACACATAATATACCTGTCCTCAAGTGTGTGTTATCTTAATTTAAGTGTGTGTCAATTAGCCTTACATATTCACATGCCCACGTGCCTTGTGTCATTATGCTGTAATTGGTCCACTTTCTCTTGTCAGTAATTTACATTAGTGTTGCATTTGTAGTCCTTGCATATTGGCTCAGGCAAAACCTTAACTGAGTCAAGCTGATATGATAATTAAGATAAGCTGATTGCAGACCCTGAGGTGAGTCTTCCTGGTTGAGTTGTGTAATAGTAATAGCAGGGTTCCTCCATGACCAGGGATAGTGAAGCAGGGGAATCTCTAATTGCCCCAATTATCAAGGGAAACCTGCATTCCAGCAGGTGCTGCAGTGAGCAGAGATCTACTCAGTGTTATGCCATTAGCTGCTCATTAGATTACAACACGACCAATAATTGCACCTTGTTTCCACTTGTAAAAAGACTCATCAGTTGATTTAAAAAGGATCTCTCTATCTATCTATCTATCTATCTATCTATCTATCTATCTATCTATCTATCTATCTATCTATCTATCTATCTATCTATCTATCTATCTATCTATCTATCTATCTATCTATCTATCTATCTATTTATCTATAACAATAATAATAATAATAATAATAATAATAATAATAATAATAATAATAATAATAATAATGCATTTGATTTAAAGGCACTCAAGGACACCTTACAAGGCACATAAAACACAACATTAGTACATCAAACAATATAAATCATCTATCTATCTATCTATCTATCTATCTATCTATCTATCTATCTATCTATCTATCTATCTATCTATCTATCTATCTATCTATCTATCTATCTATCTATCTATCTATCTATCTATCTATCTATCTATCTATCTATCTATCTATCTATCTGTCATTATTTAATCTATCAGTATATATCATTTATCAATTCATTTATCATTAATTACTCACAGCCCTGGACAAATAAGGATTAGGTCTCATTAAGTGTCTAATTTGACCACAGTTTTTATGGGTGTGGTGATTTGTGTGTTCTCTATCGACGGCGTCATCGCCACAGGCAGAGAACAGGGTGGCACTGGATCCAAACCAACACATTGACACAATGTAATCAAATATTCTTCTCAGATGAACCGCAGTCATTAAGTTCACAGACTGCCTGAGGTCATGTTCCAATTAGAGTTTTTTTCTCTGTTATGCTGCCAGCTTGTTACTCAAGATGGACACAACTGGTTTTCAACTTTTAGATGCAAAGCAAATTGAAAATGCTATTTGTGGTGTTATCATAGAAATGTAGAGAAGCTTTTTTTTATAAATTATTCTTTCCGGTGTACATATGAACACACACACACGCAAACACACACAATCACACTTACCGGACACCTCCAAGGCCAAGTGGTGCCAGAGCACAAGTGTTAAGGCTGATGTCGTGGCCAAGACATCTCGTGTCAAGAGGTTTGGATTAGTCACACTGAAGTGTACTGTGTGCATTATTCATCAGCAGACACACACACACACACACAAACACACACACACACACACACCTGCTAGGATTTATACCCCTGGTCTTGCTGGTAGGAGAAAGAAGCACGCATTAATTAAGGAAATGGAGACAAAGTGTAGACAGAGTGCACTGTCACCTATTTAATATAACTATCCTTCTCTCTTCTTCCTATCTATTTAAAATAATCGCAGCAAATATGCAGTATGTGAGGTTACAGTTGCCAGTCAGACAGTTTGAGTGCATGTAAAAGCTGATATTAGTCACTGTCACTTTGAGAGAGAGCAGTGACAGGCATTAGTGGAGGCAGCAGGTAGACACGCTCTCTTGTGTTCAAGAAGCTACAAAGTAGTGTTAGGCCAGAGGTCTTAGAGGAACTAATGGACAGAGCCGAAGGGGTTTCAGAGTCGTCGTGAATTATTAAAAAATGATCAGGTTTCTCGTGCTCTTGTACACATACAAATGTTCGCGCACATGGGAGTGGGACCCTGGTTCCTCTTGCGCAGTGGAAAGAAAACCAACACCTGTAATCCCTACAAGGTGTAGAAGAGCAGTGGATCAGACTGCTGAGACCCGAGCGTGTTTTTGGGATGTTTGTTCCTTCACGTGCAAAGACATGTGTGTATCTGGGCCTGTAGTTCAGGAGTGGTTTTGGATAACATTCACAGATAATAAAAAAGAAGTATATAGAAAGCTTTATAGTATATATTTTCATTTAGTGTTTATTTCAATTATATATAGGGTTTCTCTTAGCAAAAAAACAAAAAAAACAAAAAAAGATGAAAAACATTATGACAAAGTTTGAATTTTACATTGAACAATATTTTCTCTTTCTACTCGCAATTTTAGGTTCTTTGTGTTCTTTGCCTGTGTTGGGGGGGGGGGGGGGGGGGTAATACACCTTCCATGAGTATTAATTTAATATGATTCAAAGACAATTGACTCTTCTTGCATTCCAGCATTTAGTTTGGCCAGTATATAAGCTGAGAATTTTGAATTCATGTAGTTAAATTTTAGTTTAATAAGGTGATATACTGTCGGGAGCATTATTTAATTTGTGTACGATTTAAAAAAAATCATACACATGTTTGAAAGTTACTGTTTGTTTTTGCATTGGATGTATGGTTCTGACCCCATCCTCAGCTACAAGGCGGGAAGCAGCAGCTTTACCGCAGTACTCAGTGAATAATTCAACTTTACCTACAGTATCACAGATCTCCAGGTGGTGTGATGAGCTCCCTCAGCTCCTGTTTCCTCCCCATCACTAATTACAGCTATGTTTTGATGGCCTGCCCGTCTTCTCAGGAGAAGCACTAAAGAGGTGCTGTCTATTAGGATAATAGCAGAAGATGCACTAAAAGGGGACAGACACACTTTGCTAATGTCCTCTGAATGACTTTCATGTCTAATTTAGTTTATTGTGTCTGTCCTAAGGTGAAGATTTAAGCTGATAATTATATTATCTTTCTAACACCCTTCAGGTGTTAGGTACATTTCTATTTAATAATTATCACACACGTGTAAAAGTTTGTTTTTGCTTTGGATGGACGTTAATGACTCAGCGAGGAAGCCAAGTGCATTATGGGGAAACAGTCATCTCCTAGGTTTGACACACTTGTCTGGTGAGTTTTTCTTTTTTGTCAACACATCAAAGAAACAAATACAAACTTTCTGATGCTGGCGCCTGTGATGGCTCACTTTGTTCATACAGATCACAGTTGGCACGGAGACATAACCCTCTCTCTGTATTTAGGAATGAATTGAAGACCTGTGCGGGGATAGGAGACAGCTTTACATCCACTGTCTACCTTGCTTTTGACATTTATGATGAAAGAAAAAAGAACCCCCTGATGACCAACGTCCATTATAAGGAAATCAGAGCAACTTCAATAAAGGAAGCAAACTCTGGACCATAAATCACATTTTCAGACATTCATTGGTGTCCACTGCAGACTTTTCTGACTATGTCAAGCACTTGTCTTTGTTGGCTCATAGTGTTAGGAGGGAGGGGGTGGGGGTCTAGGCGCACTAGCTCCAGGGTGCAATGGAAAATCCCATCTCATCGTGTCCTATGTATTTCCCTGGTAGTGAGGTCATGTTGTCTACCTAACCGCAGGCCTCAGGACTGAAGCCTGAAGACTGGCTGAGTGGTGTTATTTCACCGGGTGAGATCACTGGGTGGCAGTGTTGAGCCAGAGAGTAGAGAGAAGATGAAGGAGGGAACAGAGTGAATTCTGTCCCTATGCACTTACAGTACAACATACCCACACAACACAAACACAACACAAATATAATGACTATCAAGCCTCTCTGAAGATGTGAAAACTACACTTTTTCACTGCATCTTTGTGCAGATTTCTCTTCCCAGGAGCCTGAAGGGAGGGTCAACCATCACCCACCTGTCAGTTTCAGGTGTAAAGGCAGTCAGTATGCAGCATGCCCCACACACCCCAACCTTTTCTGACTGAGTGACCCCATTGTCCCCTCGGGTACACGAGAGACTGAGGGCATTGTGAGCTGCTGCTGATTCAAGGGACTTACCTGTCACCAGCTATAGCCCAAAGGACAAGACCCTGTTTCTACTTTGTTATAGCAGTGACTGGGGGACAAGAAGATACTTCCAAGGGAACCTTGTTTCAGTGATCAGATGATGATGAAGTGACCTCCTCTGGATTCACAAGTGCCGATGGCGGCTGTCAGCGCTTGTTTGATGGGTGGCTGTTCCTCAAAAAGGCCGGAGGATTGATGAGCATTAGAAATCAGAGACAGAAGAAGACCTTTATATGTGGCACATCAGTTTTGCAAGATTAAATAAACAATTCATTGCTATATTAAGAATATGAAAGATCAGTGTATTCTTTTTTTAAAAAGCTCAAATGTCCAAGGCTTCTTGAGTCTGAGGTCCTGACCCTTTGCACACTCTCTGTAAACCTCTCTGTCTCAGTCGTTTTGGAGTGGAGACATGCCCAGCTCTCCTTAATGGCCCTTTGTTCAACCTGCAGGCTCAGAGGTCAGGGGTCAACTGCACCTGAGGCCGATTCCCACAAACAAAAGCTCTGTGTTTACTGGCACCAGGCGACCACTTCCCTGTCTCCTAAAGAGGAGAACACACAGAAACACACAGAACAACATGATAGAGTGGCTACTGCAAGATAACATGAGAACACTGGTTAATTTAACTGTCTATGTGCTTTGGCACAATATTGTGGTATAACACTGTTGATTTATTCCTGGTTCTTAATTATAATTGTTCAGTTCTCTGGGATACTACCTGTTATAAAAGATTATTTTGATGATTTTGTGTGGACAAAATGTTTAAGGGATGTAAACCTCTAAATACATGCAAAAACAGGAGCTCAATATGCTGCAATATTAGCAGATCGCATCAGCTAATAGGACATTTGTGTAATAAGCAGACTGTGCAGGCTCAACCAGGGTGGTATTTTACAGTAAAGAAAGTGAAACCATGGATAAAACCTCACCATAACATTTAATCAACCAAACCAAAAACAAATTTAATCCCAGAAATCAAAACCAAAAGTGAATTGGTGGGCTGGCACTTTCAAAATGTATTTGATACCTAAGCAATCTCACTAACATCTGTGACTCTGAAAAATAATTTGTTGTTTCAACAGTGAAGTAAGAGTATCAATACTTTCAGCTGCATCTATCACAAGTGCCCTACAATGTTCTCTAACCCTGAGCACTGAAATCAACCAGGAAGCAAAGCCTCAATTCTCCATACTTCTTGCTATTTCCAGCTCCTCCGGCACCGAGTCAAGGACAGCAGATGGGAATCTTTAAGCTGCCACACATCTGCCCCAGAACTGGGAGCATAAGGGGCTGCACTGGACATATTGATGGAATAAAAGAAACTGTTGGGTGCTGGGGGACTGGGTGGGGGTGGGGTTGTTGGCAGAAGGGGGGGTAGGATCCCCATCCTACCTGTCAGAACATGAATGGAACAGGTGAACCCCTGTCCCAAAGGACTTGCTCTCATTTGCTTGCACTCTCACAAACACACACACACACACACACACACACACACACACACACACACACACACACACACACACACACACACACACACACACACACACACACACACACATACAGGGTTCAGCCCCCTCCACCTGTCGCTCTGTCACTTGGACTGGGAAACAGCAGGGTGCATCCCTCCACCCCTCCCACACTCTTTCACCCCCTCCATCTCTGTTACACCCCCTCTTTCCGTCCCATCCCATTAGCTCGAGGCTGTACCTGCACCTACTGTACCTCATTCTTTGCCACCCTGTCAACTTATCTGCATTAAACTGTCACCTAAGTAGTTGGGTAGACACTTCATTACATATTATTACTTATAGCTGTCCATTTTGCCACTATTTTCTCACCATTATCATCTAATAAAAACCCAACACATAAAAGCTTTTACATTTGCTGCTCAAAACTGTCAGTGGTCTGCGCAATAAGTGTTGCATTTTTCGATTTCCAGCAACAACAGCGGCAGTTTGTTTGGAGTGAAGAGAAGAACTGCGCAGTTAGCGTGAGCAGCAACATCTGTCACTTTCAAACAGACAAATAAAAGAAACACAAACAACATTAACAGAAAATCCAGAAAAGACACCACAGTTCTGCCCACACTCCCTGATTAACAAGTGATCTCTTGGGAAGTGCAACACAGTAAACATCACAACTGCTTAGCACCAAAAATGGGACCAAAATGTGGTATTAATGAAGAATCTGACAACATGTGAACACAGCAAAGCTCTGCTGCGTTCTCTTGAAGTTGGGTATTTTGTGATATTTTACTTCAAATTGCAGCCCATCACCCTGCAGCTGCTCAAAATCCTTGACACATCATATTCCTTACGGATTTTTTCATTTATTTTGAATGTATTCTGTCCAAAAAACTTTCTTTAGATTTTTTTTTGTGTTTTCATCTGAATATTGCTTTAAACCATATTCATTATAAATGTCATTATTATCACTGTTGGCTTTACCAACTCTGTTGCTTGCAGCATGTAGAAACTCAGACTGGTTTAAATTCCCCGCCCAGCTTTGTTAAATTTAAGGAAACCGAGCTGGTGACTCCTTCTCTTTTCCTTAGCAAAAAAGCATTCATGGTAACTTCCAGCGAGACACTTAACCCCCAGCTGTTTCAAAGAAGCCACTCTGCAGCCAGCAGCCGATGACTATGGTTATACGGGCCAGCCTCAAGGTGTAAATTTGTGTTACTATGTCACTGTGCAGAAGCTAGGAAGGCTCATGCACGCTTGGTTAAGTTTCACAAAATAAATACTAGTTAAAATAATAAATAATGTTTTCGTGGAGCGATGACAGGCATTGAGTCACCCTAGACAGCACAGTCTGACTCACCTCGCCTGCACAGAGTAGCAGAAGGTTGCTCAAACCTGTTGTGAGGAGTAGAGAGACAGAGACTGTAAGCTGCACGCAAAGCCCTCCTCTTTAACATGTTAAACTCAACTCACCAATACAGCGTGCAGAACATTAACCCAAAGAAAGATACTGTCTTTTCACTTATTTGACATGGCGTCTCAGAGGCTTTGTGGGAACTATACTGTTCACACGTGTTAACATTATGATAATGCCTGTGTGTACTGTGCAACTACCTGAGGGGCTTTGCTGTTTTACATGGCCTTTTAAAAGTTTCTGTGGGATTAAAAGAGGTTAGATGCACACAACACACTGCTATTTCCCTTAGGCAGGAGAGGAACCTTTCCACTCTCTGCTCACACTCCACACTAGTCACGCAAGCCCCGTCAGAAAAAGGTGCGCACACACACACACACACACACACACACACACACAAGCAGTCACAGGAAAACACACAGACGAAAAACATCAAACTTTAACAGAATGAGTCAGAAAAGCAACCCAGGATGGTACATTCACATGTTGTGTAAGTCCGTGTTTGTGGTTTATGTGGTTATTTGAAAATCTAACAAATCCTAACATATCTTGTTACAGTAACATGAGTGAACCGTGATCTTTGTTTTATTGCTTTGCAGTCTGTCAGTGTCATTTAGTCAGTACTGTTTGCATTTAGAAATATCTGACAACTGGCAGCATCGTGACAATGATAGGGAAGTTTGTATTTTTTATGACAAAATTACAGTAAATTATGTTGTACTGAATTCTGTTGACATGATGTTCGAGTTGAAATATACAAAAACAAAACAAGAAAAAAGCAACAATGACCCTCTACTACTGTGATGCTACTTTGGTTATATAGTAGACCATGTTGCATAGTTTTAGTGCAGTGTGTGTTTGTGTGTGTGAGACTAAGACGGAAAGCACGAGAGAGGGAGGCCAATTCAGCCTGGCTGCATGCTTTAGAACAGGCTGCAGGGCTGAATCGCTGAATGACTGATAGAAAAGACCTTTAAAACAAAGCTCCTGACGCATACACATACACAAACATACATATACAAACACACACCACTATACACAATTCAAAATGAATGCAAGCGAACCGTCTATAAATCCTTCCTTGTCTGTCTCCTCATCTTGTGATGACACTTTTTTTCAAAGCTCTCCATGACACACATGATCTGCTGTAGCAACTTTTATTCAAGCCGATCACACCGAGACAAAAGCTTTCATGCTTTGTCTTTCATCGCTGCACCCACCCACTGGCACATACAAACCAAGTGGCAACTGCCACAGCCTGTGTGATTCTGTAAAGGCGGGAGATGCATGCTTTTCATGGATTTTTGTCTTTGTGTGTGTGTGTGTTTATAACATTTATTGTGTTTTGCTAGCTTAGTGTGAGCCAGACATTGAGTAGAGGTTACGTGGAGGTCAGGAACTGTCTTATTTAAGTCAGAGAGTCCTTGGTTGCAGATCTAAATTTCAGTCGCCAGGTGTGGGGTTTAGACCCTCTAAATTCCAAAGCTGTATAAATGCTCTCAGATGCTTGGGGGTTGAAATAGTGCAGGGGTTAGGTGTGCAGCATGAGGACTTGCTCCTGAGGTGTGTGTGCATCTGTGAGAGAGCAGGACACACTAATAGAAAGAAAGAGACAGACAGATGGAAAGCAAACCCAGACAAACAGTCTGAAAATTATAAGCGAGAGAAATGTTGAGTTTCCTCTCATGTGATCAGTGGCATTTAGAGTTAGGTTGACTTTGGTCACACCGGCAGAGATTTTAAGTTAAAATGACCACAAACTGTCACTACCACTTCAAACCACACAGTGTGGGAGATGCACATTAGGGCCTCATAAGTTTAGAGTGTGGCAGCTTTACTGTAACTCTCTGTGCTTGCTGTTCCTGGAAGTCCTACGCAATGTGTCTAATGGAATTTCTTGTCAAAAGACAATTAGCCCAATCTGAACTCTAATATATTTTGTTCACTGTGGTTAGAGCGTTCATTGCACAGTAATTCAAAGGAGCCAGATAGTACTGGCATTATATAACATCACCCTGTACAAATTGTAACATAAACTCTTTCAACTGTTCTGGTCTTATAAATGTGTAATTTATAACATATCAACAGTCCTAAGAAATCCAACTGAAAAATATTGAAATTGGTGAGGCCACAATTTCCCACTGCCACACATGCTAAAAAAATGATTAATGTCTTCTTGTCTGATATCCAAACCAAGGGTTCAGTACTGTCCATAATTAACCAGAAACTCTGTTTTACATAAGTCATGGAGTTCCTGCAACTAGCATGTGCAAAAGGAAATTCTCGACCCTTTAGATGCATAAGTGGGTCCAAATGACTATTTTCACATTCCAGTTATTCCTCAACAAACATGTTTATGATAGCAGACCATTTAGATTTTTTATTAAATGTACTTTTTATACTTTTTAAATACATTTTGTACCTAAATTTACACATCCAATATCAGCAATGTCTAGCCTGGGTACACCCATTCTCTCATTAGAGCGAGATTCTACTTCGCTCAGAAAGTTAGCACGGCCACCAAGACAAAATCTGAAAATAGAACAAATTTTGCGCTACATGATTTCCTTCTTAAAAAGGATGTGTTCGCGCTGCTCCCTACAGGCTCTGAATATGTCATTGTGTACCGTTGATATGATTGACTGTAAGTTTGTCCAGTAGCATACAAAAGCATTTGATCAACATTCATTGATCCCGCCTCAAATACGAGGAAATGAACGGCTCCTCGCCAGACCCTACCTCAATTTCACATTTCACAGCCGTGTCACCACTCAGGAAAATTATTTCACACAGAAAGATCTGATACATGTATTATCTTGATTTTACCACAAAAATGATTTGATGTCATCAAATGTATTTATTTCAACAACATATTTGCGCAGTCATGACTATTATGTGAAAGACTTTGTATTATTATCATGTACCATAAAATAATCCTACTTTATAGTTAGCTAAAACTAGCTAGCTAACTAAGCTAACTAACATCACGGTATGTGTTGTGGTTGTATTGTTGACATGATAGAGTAGCTTGATGTGCCTAACAGGTAGATATGGACTCTTCCTCTGATATTTCTAGCCTGCTTGTAATGGTATCTAATCTCTTAAAAAGTGAACATATTAAATACGTTTATAAATATATTTCAAAAATGTAATAATTCTTATGTGGAACACAATACAAAACATTATCTTAACCAAAATTATGGAAATGTCATATCTTTATTCTATAGGGTTAGGGTTAGATCTCATCATTAAGCAGTTGATGATGAGATGTATGAAAATCAATGAGGGCAAAGGATGGCGTAGCTATAACGTTTGACAGGGCTGCTCTCCATGTCATATTGCTCTGAGATCATGCCATGCAAGAGCTGACAGAAGGACATGACAGATGCAAGTCAAGCATGAAACATGGAAGACACACTCACATTTCTACCCTACTGTAAATGTTGATAAGGCAAAGGCCATCGAAAACGCCATCTTGGCCAACATGAATGGACAGACTACCACAGAGTACATATTTGAGAAGAGGGATAAGGGAATCACCATGACTACAAAATCCTCAGTGAAGGTTGATGGTGAAGCAGTGCAGGTGGATCCTCAAGTACTTTTCCAGTGACTCACAATTGTTGCAAAAGCTTCACAAACCTGGCATCAGTGTTCAAGTATGAGCTGTGTAGTCATCCTCCAGCGCTGTTTGACATCTACTTGTTGCTTTGTTAACCACAGAAGCCAATGCTAGCAGCAACTGACCATCCAGGAGTCACAGGCCCTGTTCAGTATGTGCTGGATGGTTGAGTGCTTGCTCAGCATATCCTTTGGACACGTGGATCCACATACACACGATTTAAGACCATGCTTAAAAAGTTTTATCAACTAGCATTTGAATCTCTATCCTGGCTCATTTTGTCTTCAAGCTGTGTGCCTTGTTCTTTATGTCACTGCTTGTTGAATTTGTGATTTTAGCTGCCTGCTCTTGGTTAAAATGGGTTGATTTTCATAAATAAATTTGACTTGACTTGACCTGATAGTCTGGAAAGGCAATTGTGGTGCTCCAAAGACATGACACACCGCAGGCGAGCAGGTGGGAGGACTGGAGTAACCGTAACCATGGATGCGGACACACCACAACAAACACTGTGCTCATTGGTGATGCTAAAGATCTGCTCATCTTCCTCATCTACCACACCAAATTCAAATCACAGGATGTCTTCTTCAAACCTGAACCGAAGAAGAGTACAAAGAAATCACGTGTTTGGAATCTCAAAGCTGTCAAGCAGTAGCCGAATCCCAGTGTGTGCAGTCACATCCACTTCAACCATACAATAGCTGGCTCTGACACTACCTCCTCCTTTTATGACACTGGGAAAGGAGCTCCCCTCAAGAAATTCACAAACAGCGGTGACTTCCACGAGCAAGCTACAGTGTTTGACACAAAGTCAGCTTCCACAGCAGATTTTGTGTCAGCAGGAGAGTATGCTTAGCTGTGCCTGTATAATGGGAAGCCTGGGGAGGGACTACAACATAAGCAATTTTGTGAGAGGGAGGCTACAAACACTTCTAATGTACAGCCACATAGTATGCCACCTACGTCAGCAGCAACAAAGTAACGGTCTTCATGTGTATTACCAGGTATAGAACAAGAATGAATATAGAAAGAGAGTGATGGGGGCTTGTCTCTGTCCGAAATTACTTACCCTCAGCTCCACAGAAACTCCTATGAGTCATCAGATGTGCCTGCAAGACAGACTGCAGCCGCCTGAGGTGCACATGCAAGAAGCATAACATTGAGTACTCTGTTGCGGAGTGTGCAAATTCAACTCTGTCTGCATGTGTTGATGATGATGATGATGATGATGAAGAACATGTTGAAGACAAGCTAGATAACTTACACTGATGATGACCAAGTAAACATGTTTAGACTTATGTTCATCACTGCTAACATTTATGTTGATTAGTGCCAATTTGGCAGTCTTGAATATTTTGAATATAAAAAGTGCTATTTTAAGTGATATCTAAATAATTTTGTTTTAAATTCATGTTAATCAATGCCAACATTTATATGGAGTAGTGGTGATTTATGTTGCCTTATAAACAACTATAATAATATAGAGATGCTGCTTTAAAATATTACTTGTGGAAGCAAAAAAGTGGTACCAGGGTATGGTTAAGAAAAACTTTCCACCAGTAGGATTTTTTAGGACTTTTTTATATGTTTATAAAGGAGACTTTTATGAGTAATAAACATTTGTCAGATTTTCTGTTGCAATTTGAGCGTAGCTCACTCCTTTTTTCTCACAAACTGCTTGTACAAACGGAGAGCCTGATTTTACTCTTCAACGCTTGTGTGTCTCTCTGTTAAGAGAATCCAAAATGGCTTCCCCTCCTGTTTCTTTCCCAGTGTCACCGGCGGCCCGGCACTAAGCAGAGCTGCTTAGTTCATATACAATGTGCAGGAAGTTATTAACAGTAAAAGATCAAAGGCGGTGGACAGGATAAACATTCTTCCCTGGGACCTTACTCCTCCGGGGTATACACCACCACTTCCTCTTTTTACAGACTGACTGCTGCCTCCACCGCCACAGCACAGCGCACACATTGTCACCACATGAGGCACTGACCCACAATTCAGACTGTGTGTGTGTGTGAGACAGCCAGAGAGAGATAGGGAGATAGAGAGGGAGAAAGGGGGCAGGGGGGTTGATGTGCTTATGTGTTTGGAGGGGTTGGGGGTCGGTGTGTGTGTGTGTGTGTGTGTGGGGGGGGGGGCTTCATTCGGAGTTTGAAAATTATTATGTTGCTATGTTTTGCAGATGCACCAATCAGTTAAGAGGCTCATCTTATGCTAATTTCCCACATGATGCTCTCACTGGTGCACAGCTGTTGCACTAAAGGACTGCCATTGGGAGTTGATTATGTGACCCAACCAGCTGCAGGTGTAGCAGAGGGGAGTAAAGGCAGGAAGAGAAGGAAACCCTCTCTGATGTCATTAACACTGGATATGAAATTCAAATTCAAGCCAAATATGTTACTATACTGAGCATTTTCGCTGCACGTGTGTGTTGAGAAAGGACCAGAGGGGATTAAGTATGTGTGTGTATGTATGTTTAGCAAGGAACCATAATCCCCATTTAATACCAGAAACCACAAACATTTGCACATCATCTTTTATACAACATTGCGTAATACTGACCTTTAAACTGAAATACCTGCGTGAATCATCCCAGTCTTAACCTTCATATTAAAATGTCAGGCATTGCACAATACGCACAACACAATACGACTGCTCCTCATGAGACCTGTTTTAACCGTTTGATGTTATATATGCGTTTACATCAGTATCAAAGAATTCCTCGTTGAATCTGGGACAATCTTTGCCACTCCCTCCCAACCTTAGGTGAAATTTAACCTCCTTTTGGGCTCAATGGATGGCAGATCACAGGCCCTCAAGATCTAAAAGAGACAATTATCCTCAATTGAAGGCTGACAGGAAGAACAAACGCTTCATAAGTGGTGCAGTGGTCTTTCTTCTCTTGGGGTAGAGGGGGGTTTAATCCACTGACAGGGGCCACAGGAGTGACCAGGCAATACCATAGCCAGGTGAAGGACCCCACTGCCTGAGTAACCTGTTTTCTAAATAACAAGGCAATGGCTGACTGATCATAGGTCCGTGCCTGCACTGTATGTATATAGAGAAAATGATCCAGACATACCATTACATGTCCAGCTTGCGAGACAGTGTGGCCGAGAACCAGAAACTAAAAATATACCGTTTGACCATGTTGTTTCTTTGAAGCTCAAGTCTCAGGGACAATGTCTTTGTGTTGGGTTTGATGATGGCTCGAGCAGCCTTTGCTGTGGTAGGCACAGAGCGCTGAATCCAAATGTGGGTTTAAAAATAGAGAGGGCTCTGGATGTGCGGCTTGCTCACACTGTTTCTCTTGGCAGATTGAGGTCAGAACATATCGCCCAAATCCGCTTCATATGCAAAGCTATATAACGTGATCCTATGTCGTTACAGCCTGCCAGTTATTCTCATAGTCAATCAAGTTTGAGTACAAATCTACGATGGAGCGATATTGACATAAGGAAATAAATTGTTACACTGCTGTTTTTTGTGTGTTGTCCCTGAGGTAACAAACAAGAAATTTTCCTCCTCATCTCTGCCAGAGCTTAGCCTTTCATTCACATATTGGTTACAAATGAGCGTCATTTGGAATGATAACCAGAGAAATACACATATGGCTTCTAGTGAAAGACCCGCATTTGGCCTCTCTGCCTGCCATTAAAAAACATTTAATCTGATAGAATCATTTGTCTTTGTGTCTGGGGCCAGGCAAGTCCAAGGGCAGCTTCCAGCATCTAATTGGTCGAGAGGATCATTGACATCACAAGAGGTGAAAGGTCAATCCGGGACAACCTTGCAGGTTCTTTGGTGCCAAGTTCTGTTTGAGAGTTGCCAGGTGTGAAAAGCTTTTCTTGTTGTTCTTGGGCCGACGTGAACATCTGCGCTGGACTACTAGCCAGTGCAGAGAAACAGATTCATGCTGAAACTCAGGACTTTGCTTTCCCCTCAAACACAGGGTAATTTTAGAAAAAAACACACTTATGGGTGTGGTGGGGGATTGGGAATTAAACATCTCTGTGCTACGCTTCAAAGCTTTTGCATTTCCTCAGCAACATACTTTCTGAAACATTTCTAACACAGAGAACGACTAAAATGTTGCTGGCCTACAAAAGAGTGACTCCCTGATTAGATTGGTTTCAGGTTCATTACAAAGTTTGTGTTTAAAGTTCTTTCTTTGTTCTGAGTAACTAGGGAGTTTCAAAATAGAGATCTACCTAAATGTCTTTGCTAGTAAAAAACCTCCTAGGACATCTTGCGCTGTCTGATCAAAAGCATCACAAACTGTAACAAAGCATCCAAAAGTAACAGTTTCAGGTATATTAAACTTATATCTGTTGCTTGCTTACAACGCTTTGTAAATGAAGGTATGACTGTGTAATTTATACAGACATACATCCATAAATATGTGTATCAGATTTAGTAGTCCTCATGTAGTTTAGAAGGTGTAAAATATCAGATAACTAACCTAGCTGATGGTTTTTGTCCATTTGGTCTGATATTAATTTGAGTTATACTGTGTTACTCTTATATAATTTAAAATCTTTACAAGTTTAAATCTTTATTTAAACATTTAGTGACTTTTAGTGTCAGGTATTTCTTTTACTTTTCAGCCTGGTTAAAAAAAAAAATCTACATAATGACTTGTTTGTGTTGTGCAATTTCTTTTTTTAATTTAGGGATGTGTAAATGTCCATCTTGTAAACACGTAGTTATTACTAAGCAAAGTTTTTGAATTCATGAACAGCTGGTGCTACTGTCAAATCTTGGATGCAAAACACAGCATGAATTTAGACCTATTATGATATAAATAGACAGTGTTTACTTACACATCTAGTTTACCGTACCAAGGCCTACCTCTGCGCCTGACCCCTAACATAAACACAACATGGCTCCTTTCCCCCAGTGACCCAGAGGGGTGCAGGTGGTCCACATGGACACCTCTATATGGGTTCTGACCTGGGTTCAGAGGTCAGACCCCTCAAATGACGGCCTTCCTTGCCGCCCCTAATTGCCCTGTTTATTTTTAGTCCACACCGGGTTGTGTTGAGCTATTAAAAGAAACATGAACATGAGGCCGTCTGCTAATTACTGTTGGGCCAGCAGACCCTCACTTTCCCTGATTGCTACCACATGGTAACCCACTCAGAGAGCAGTCTCATCTGTCACCTTCACTGTCTTTCAGTCGTGTTGCTGTTTGTGCAGCACTGTGGGATGGCACTTTGCTGCAAGTGTGTTCATAGAAACTTCTGTCGTAATGAGTTATAAATGTAAAAGCTGAATTTTATGAAAAAATCTAGATAAAAACCTTCTAAACATGAAATTTTGGTTTCATATAGGTTTGAAAGTGAATATCTGCTGGATTGATTTGACTTAAATGGAAATGAATGAATGCATTTCTATCACTGCCCATCAGTTTAATGTGTAACAATGTCCTGAAAGTCCCAGCAGAAATGCTCATAAGCAAAAACAACAAATGATAGAAATCACACAGCCAATCCTGGGAAGTATCAGTAAAGCTGGTTCGAGCATTTAAGGAAGCAGTAAGTAATTGGGTCGATTTAGACCTATTTGTGGTCAGAAGGAGGTTGAAATAAAGCAGCAAAGGCGGCCATCTTGCTGAAGTTGTGAAGTTTACAAAGGTTTGATTGCAATAGGAAGCTGGTTGTGTGGATTAGCAGATGGGCCTGGACAAAGAGAGTACACCATTCTGTTTAGCCTTGGAGACTGTTAGAGGTGCTGCAGACATTTGATATGACAATTAGAGTTAGAGATCCTTTAGCAGAGGAAAAGTAAACAGTTTTGCTCCAAACTGAAATGGGTTGAAAGCAGAAAGATATTTTATGTAATGGCACAATGATGATTTGTATATTTTGTGAGTTATAGCAAATAATTAGCATTAAAGTTAACATTGTAGAGATATTGGATGTTAACTTGGCATCAGACAACACTTATTTGTAATGTTTCCAATGTTTATCTGTTGATGTAGATCCTCTGCTTGATAAAAACGTCGGCTCTTTTATTTCAACATCTATTTTCATGTGATATGTAGATACTTGTTTCTTGGTGCTGTCTTGTCCCTCAATGCCAGCTTATGTTGCTGGTAACGTGTGTCAGCAGTGAAGCTGGAGCTGTCAGGAAGGTGTCTGGATAATGTCAGAAAGCACAGGCCCACCCGCCTCGCTCTGCCCTGATGGATTGGGTTTCCGCCGCACCTAGATGCACACAAACCTGCAACTTCCTGCTGAAATGAATCACAGAGTGGGAGAAAATAGATATTCACAGGAGAGCAATGCATTATACTACTTAGACTTGTTAGTTAGCTATGATGTGACGTTATGTTTCCTGAGCAAATGACTCAAATGTCAAAGCGAGCCCAAAGGCAAGCCCGTTCATGGTCAATATCCAAAAGAAATGCTTTAACATGAGGATGGTTTGGATCTGGCATTTTTAGGAAATATTGATTATGATGTTATAATTTGTTTGACATGTATTTATCATATAAGTCTCTATTGATTAAACATGAATTATGCAATATGGGGAAAATGTTATTGAACCTGACATTGAATCTGTTTTGTTGGATCTGAAACATGAATCCTTGGCTGTGGTGTAGTAGCACAGAGGTGAATATGTGAATCCTTAGATTAACAGTGATATTTGATAACAGCAACAACACTAGGCTTTTTTTAAATTTATTTTTTTAAAGTTAATAGAAATGTAGAAATTGATTTCCTAAATAATGACCTAAATAACTAACCTAACAATCCTAGCATATACAGATGCAGGGAAAGGAACAATTGTTCAGTGTTTGTGAAAGCTACATTTGGTGGACAGGTAATATTCACAGTTATACATACTGTCCAGTATCTTGTTTACAGGCTTTGTTCAATTGCCCTTGATTACCTCGTTCCTGACAGTTTAAGACAGTGTAAAGTGGTTTAATATAAAGCTAAATATTTGGAGCTGTTACACCTCAGTTCAACCCCACCCCACCTCCACCACCAAACAGAAACAGGAGCCTCTCACTCACTGCTACTGGTCACTCACATATGCTCTCATCAAATATGTTCTGCATCAAGATTTTACGCTTCACTAAAATTAATGTCTCTCTTTCTTTTTCGTTATTGTTTGTGTAAATATTATCTGAGAGATGAAGGATCTGTAATTGGTTGTCATATTACCTATACTCTTAAACAAAGCTGGTACCAATTGTATACAATAAGACATGAGGAAAATGTGATATAAAGAAACTAAAGAGCAATGATGCGATAACCTAGAGACTGATGATTATGTTGTGTCAGCATCTGGTAACACTTTGTAATAATGGCAGCTAACCCTGGTTATCAGGACCGAGCGCTCTTTTATCTCAGCGTTGGAATTTCAAACTTTCTGCTTTGTGAAAGCCTTAATTGTGGAAAACTTGGAGGTTTTTCTCTTTGGTTTGGTCTACTGAGGTAACACCCAGCTGTTGCAGAGATGTTAACTTTCTGGAGTGTGTCAGGAGCTTTTCCTGCCACTATTGCTGTTGTTTGTCTTTTCACTCCTGTGTAACATGGTGTGATTTTATATGGTTGAGGTAATCCTTAAATGTGCCGTGCAGATGTACAGTAGATTTCATTACAGCCCTTTTTCTCTTTTTGCTTAGAGACATTTTGTTTTGCCATGCACCACTCCTCAAAACATTTTTTTAATCTTAGCAATATGTTGATGGTGTATTTGAACATAGACATACAGTAAAGAGTCTTTTTGTAATATATAGTCACACACATAAAAGAACAATCTCTGCTAGAACATTTTCAAATTAAGAAGTAATATTGATTGATTGCCTGTGATGTCAGCAATCGGAGGATCACAGTTGCCACCCAGACAGCTGTTGTAGAGCGCCAGGCCACCTGATGAGCACCTCGGCAGGATGAGCGCACCTGATGGCACTCCCTCTGGTTCGTTTCTCTTGGGAGCCTTGCAGACGGCAGGAACGTCGGTTTTGGGCAACGCTCCAACAACAACATGGAAGTCAACGGAAACCAAGTTTGAAAGCAAAGCTCATAAAATCACCAATCACACTTTTATGTTTGCTAACAGTCTGCTGCCACTGAGGAGAAGCCCCTTTAATGAGGCTGCATTCAGTTATTCATAATGGAAGGCCCAGTAATAGAAAACTGCTGTGTTGCTGTTTAAATTGGTTTCACATTTTTGAATAATAGCCAAACCAGCAAAGCATAAAAATCCTACAAGGTTGTTGCAATACAGCATGAAATTCAAGACCTGCATGTTCCAAACCCAGTATACAGGAACACTCCCCAACAAGGATCGACAGCTAGCTCCATCGGACACTCCCAGTTCCTCTACCACCTCCTAATCTTCCTGAGAAACCAAGGTGGGACTTTTAGGTGAAAAGGTCACTGTCCCCAAGCATTCCTGGCCTGGCAGGGGGGCGAGGGTTGGGTTGAAATGGAGGGGCAGGCCGAGCATTGAGGTAAGCAGGGGCATTGTATGTCCAGGGGAGGTAACTAAGTCGGGTTTGGCCTTTCGGCTTTTGTTGATGTTTTTTGTTGTCATTCATTGTTGGGCCAGACTTAGCATTCTTCCTGGCTCTGCAGCGAGTGCGTACTGGAGAAAAGTAGCAGTAAAGGGGGGACAACAAAACAGATGGGTTTTTAAATCGTATGGGAAACAATAGAAGGTGTACCCTAGAGCCATATTGGGCCTGAGAAGAAAACAGCATGACAAAACAAGCAGAGAAGACATGAGCGACCTGAGGAAAGTCACCTGAGAAAGACTTACTAAATACAGAATTCACCTCTGAAACCAACTACAGGTTGTTTTTTTAAGCGAAATGGGAGATTTTATTGTTCATGTAAATGCCTGATTTTATGGCTAGTTTATTGCTGTAAACAGTTTAAGCTCTGCACTTCACACTTCTCTTCTTTGTTCATCTTACATAAACACTTCCCATAATTCAAACAGTTTATCTTCTCATCGTAAAGGCTTAGTTTGCCATGAATCTTTAAAATCTTCCTTTCAATTTTTCTTGTATCAAAACAATATGTTGTTATTTTTGCCTGAAGCGATTTAGCCAAAGCTAATGGGGTCAAGCTCTGGTCAATTGGAGCATCACCTACCTCCTTGTCTTTCTATTTTTCAACTCTTGACAAGCTCTCTACAGGCACATCTTCTCCCATCGTTACAGGCCTGCTTCACTCCTCCTAGGCTGCTTTTAAGACAGATTACAGGTAAATGGGTTGTTTTACCCTGGAGCCTCCTGTCACTGAAATATGGATGTGTTTGAAGTGTTGGCCCCTACACAGCCTACGAGGAGGTTACATGTTTGGGTATGAGCAGGATCAGTCATTCTGCTGGCGTTATCACTACTTTTTCGTCATGTCTGCTAAAGCTTGGCCAAATTCCTCAGCCCAAGATTGCTATCCTCATGTCATTGCTTGCTCTTCAGTTTCTCTGTATGCCGCTTTGAAAATCTTCTCTCGAAGCGGCCACAAATAAATATGCTAGCAGTAGATTTACGTTGTTTTTGGACGCATGGTTATGCCTGGTTTTGTGGTTGTGAAATAAGTAAGCTCTCATAACCAAAACAGACGCACGCAGCAATTTGAAACAGAGCAGTTACTCAGCTTGCCCGCCTACCACAAGGCATATTTGTCAACACATGCAGAGTTTAAGAAGTAGCTATTTCTGTTATCTGACGTTCCACACTAACTGAGAGAAAGAGACTTTCGTTGCTGCCCCACTCTAACAGGAGAACTGCCAAAGCTCCAGCCATCAGATAAGCGATTTTTTTTTTTCTGTTTTTTTCGTCTTTGGGTCAGGCACATAAGAGGAACATTTAGCTTGGAGCATTTCTATGCAGTTTCCAGGCAGAGGTTTTTCAAGGCTGGCCCTGGGGAGCAGATTATGCCTAATGAGGTCCAAGTTAACGTGACCAGAAGAGGCAGCTGGCAAGAAATGAAACCTTTATCATGAGATCTCTCCGTGGGCCAGACTGGGGGACAAACCCACAGGAAGTACATCACTGCCGACGCCGGTCACGTCCGCCACAAAGCGTTATGAGCCTCAGTGACTTATAAGGAAATCTTGGAGAGGACAAGCCATATGGGTCTGAATGCTTATTCAAAAAAGATATTTTATTGTGCTTGTGTGCATAAATGTATGATGTATTATTTCTCACAGCGTGCTTACAGCTGTACGAGACGATACATGTTATGGGATGATGACAGATGGTGTGGTTTCATTTATCTCAACTGATGAAGCAACATCATCATTCAGTTTATCCAACACACCTGTTGTCTGGTCCCCTGCGTCGTAGGTATTGTTTGTGTGCTCATGTTTAAACAAGACAGTACATTATTCACAAGGGATGATCAGTGATGATGGTTCATATTTCTACGTTCCAGGAAATTTTAAGATCAATTATAAAATGAACTGCAAAAAATAATTTCATTGCTTTTTCTTCTATGTCGTGTGTAGACGAGCTGATTGACAATTACAGTTTTGTAGAGTGAGGTCTGGTCCCCTGTGAACAGTTTTGTTTTCCCCTCCTGCTGGTTTATTGAGGCCCCTGTTGTCAAAGCTGACAAACAGAAATAAGTAATCAGTAATTGTTTTGTGGTTCTGGGGCCTCAGAATCAATTATTATGCCCCCCTCAAGCAATAATTGCTGTGGTTGATTTAAACACAAGCTCCCCCTACGTAAGTAATCATCAGAGCTAATTGAGACCTGGGGAGCTCCACTACAAGATAATGTTGGTTTTCAAGCGGCTCTGTGCTGTGGTGCAGCATGGTTCCTGTTGAATGTTTTATCAGTGAAAATAACGTAGCTATTTCTAAGAGACTGTGATTGTGCAAGAAACCAATCGCTGTAAGACTATAAGATCTAAGATGTTAAGGCAACACATTATGTGACTGAGTTTATACATGATTCAGGAAAAAACTCCCAACTAAAACACCTTAAACCAAGGTGAGAGCAGCAGGTGTGAGAATAATCTAAGACCCACCCAGTTCGCCGGGGCCACTATTCACACTCCACCTAAGCTGCCACCCATTGTGTCCCAATGGCTGAAGAGGAGCAGAGGAACAGGACAATTATGACATTATGGCTGGGTGGCTGAGCAGCAGCCCCAGCTGGTGAGAAACAGAAGGGTGGAATGGCCAACCAGAGAGTAACTATTCCCACAGGAAAGCAATCCACCACATAGAGAGACTATGTTCAGTCTTCATTGGGGGTGTCTGCGATGCTGGACCGCTCCACGGGGCGTACAGGGAAATAACGATTTAATCCAACAGTGATTTGATTTCAGTTCTCTCCGCAAAGATTCAGTATGGTATAAAATCTCACATTCTGCTGATGTTTTGATTCAGTTTGTTTCCCTTTCTCAAAACACCCAGGTCATAATCTGGCACACTGTCAATACATCACACTACTTTACATAGCCATTGCCATATTCCACTCTAATGGTGTATGTATCCTGGTAACATACATTTTTAAGGGCATTTACTTTCTAACTTAACTTGACTTTTACTTCCTGACAAGCAAGTAGTCACATTATAGACATGTTGATTCTCCTGACCTGTGAGCCAGTGCTTGGAAAACAGCAAATTAAACTCATAGGTTTGACTTGTGCCAGCTGGAATAGACAAGTGAGCTACATGACAAATCAAAATAAATGTTTAGGTTCAGATTTATCAACCTGCGCCAAATCTGTATAGTGCTTGAAATAAACACCAAACTTTGACTTTGAATTCTGTTTTAAGCAATCCTAACTTTTATGATTGATGCATCTAACTTTAAAGGAACCCTAACCCTAACCCTAACCCCAACATAGATGAACAGACTCAGCATGGTTCCTGGGTACTTTACAGTTCTGTTGATTTACACTCTCTTGATTTATACACCTTATACAGTATACTCCAATTGCAGATATGCTCCTCTCCCATCTAAGCTGCATTCCTGTTTAGTTCCACTCCATCCAGGTGTTTGTGTCTCTCGTGTCATTGCCTCATCCTCTAAACCTGACCACTTTGACATCAAAGCAGAGGTGTGTTGTTCCCTCTCCACGCTGAGGAGCATGTCATGGGAGAATGACCCTGCGAGAGGCCGCTGCAGCCCCAGGACGGTGTGGAGCCACCTGAGAGGAGCGGTCAGTGCATTCCTCTGTGCCTTTGCACTGTAAAGGCTGAGTGGCCTGGTGCTTGGACAAAAAGCCATCACATGTCTGAGAGAGAACTCCTTTCAGGGTCACATCTGAGCTGTAGACCGTGGCTGGGTGTGTCACAGGAGAGTAAAATGCCATATCAGATAGACAGATAATAAAGACAATCTTATCCCATCACCTTCAGTTCTATGGTGTTTCTGTTTATTGAATCTGAATTGAGTCAGCTATAGTAGTGATCATTGCTCATATCAGCTACCTGTTATTTCATTTGTCTATTCAAACTGATGTATAATCCTCTGTTATTGCATCCAGGAACATCACATGACAACTTCACTCCCTATGGGTTTTATCATTACATAGATGGACCCACCTGCCTCAACAGCAACAAGCTTTAATTTACTAGGTTCAGGCTTTGGATGCAGGAATATTATAAAACATTTACCTCTACTATAAAGTTTATCACAAATAATTTGTTGACAAAAGCTCTTAGTCCTGTGCAGACTCTTGGATTGCAATAACAAATAACTCAGGACAGTCCCTGCAAGTCTTTTTTTCAGGGTCAGTGTTTCTGCCCTCTGCTCTGTCCAGTTGCATACCTGAACTGACGCTGTAAGTAATAAAGTAGGACCTCCTTTGATCTGATGTCCCACCCAGAGGCTTCTCCCTCCAAGCAGACAATACTCTAATTCATTACTGGACTCTGCCTCTTCAAAGCTCATCCACTCTGCACCGGGAAACTCTAAACTTAGGCCCCAAACAGACTCTTTTAAACACCCACTCACCCCCCTGGGCACTGAGGTGGCGGCTGGATGAGTCCACATAAGTCACGGTAGCCTGCACATATCTCCTCCTCAACCCTGCAGCACCACACCTATCCCCCTCGGGTGACAGGTGGATTATTGGGCACTGGTATTTATGCATTCTCCTGCCCATTTTTGAGCACGCCCATTGACCGTGGGAAAACATCACTTAGGATCCGCATCTATAAAATTTCTATCAGGTTGTTAGACTGAGGTGATTATTGCGTTTCTGTCAGGTGTTGATATTTGATAGCGCAAATCCACACTGGTTTGTTGCTTACAAAATGTTGAAAACTGATATGAGAGAACTTGCACATGAAAAAAAAAATCAAAGTAAATTCATAGCATCCTTTTCCCTTTTGTCATTTGTGTTCAAAATATCACTTTACACAGTGATGTGTTTGTTGTTGTTGTGTAATCCCTTGTTATGACCACAAATGGACTTAATGGCTGGTTGGGCACTCAAGAGACCATCGAGCCACTTGAGGAGAACAAAGTTAAGGAGAGGGGATAAAGTTATAAAGTCTATGTGTTTGTTGCTGATCTGTAAAATGATTTTTGCTTCCGTATTGTGCTAGAGATTTACAATGTGGGTGTTATTATGCAGCCCGTTAAGACCTTCACAAATGACTCACTTAACATGCTTTCATTTCCATTATTTTACTCAATACGCAGTAATACTAGGGATTATTAAAGTACTGGGCACCATCATTTAAGTCCGCTTGTAAACAGCTCTTACATAACTTGAAATGCTGAGGAGTAGTTGGCCCCTTGGGTGGTAAAAACCTGCACATCTCAGCATCGCATTTTTCGTTCTCTCTCCCTTTCTGTTTCTTTCACCCTGTTTACCCACTACTTGCCAAGTCTGATGTCAGCCCAGTGCATGCAGGGTCCCTGAGCGAGTGTACAGTTTCTGTTTTGACACCCGTTCCTAATTACACATGTAAATGATTGATCACCTGGACTTGGCAGCTGGAGCACAGGATGGAAGTCCCTGTTACATGATGGCTCTGCGATTATGTCCAAGTTCAGGACAGTTTGTGCTGCTGGGAACAGTGGAAACAGATACCTGCTGTGGCCCGAGAGCTGGGAGATTAAGTTCTGAGCGCCCGCCATTTGGACCAAAGACTGTCCCTATTAGCGGTCCTTGAGGAGCAAGTTGCACAGGTGAGGCTAGATATCTATGGCTCTTTGTTTGGTCTAATCCCACACAACTTAAACCAAAGCTCATTGCCTGCACCTTTAAGCTGACTCCCTGACACCTGAGGGGCCTGGACACTGAATGCAGAACTGAGCTACTTTTGTGAAATGTGATTTGGCTAATTGATTTTGGAGTGGCCAGTTTAAAGTGCCTAAGGTAAAGCACAGGCATGCACTGTGATGGAAGCTTCTTTTGGTTTTCTTTATGAATAAAACGATACAGGTGGTGAAATGAACCTGCTGCTACAAAAGCCTTTCAGGCACAAAATTGGGCTGAATACAAAATACAGACACCTTAGCTCAAATCGTTAGGAAAATAAACAGTGAGCCAAAGCCAGAAACCATGTAATGCTTTTACAGATGGGGTGAGAACCTCTGTTTCCCTGCTCTGCCTGGCAACAGCTGCTGGTTCGCCTGTGCTTTGACTCAGGTATGGAGCCAATCTGAGGGCCAGGAGGGGTTTAACCCCAATCTTCTCCTCTGTCTCACAGCCTGGCACACATGGACCGTGCAGCTGCACTTCCCATTGATCTACCGGGCTGCCTAGATGGCTGGCTGGAGGGAGATAGATTGGAGGGGAAATGGCTTAATTGTCCTCACTCTCGCTGCTGGAATGCAAATAGCCCTCCACCACTGGTCTACACAGCAAGGAGAGCCCCACGTTGAGAAACCTAAAAGCTCTTGTTTATTGTCATGAAGAGTAAAAAAAAATGTATCAAAGCATTTAGAATCACCTCACCGCTTTCCATCCTGTCATTTTTGTCAACAATATTCACATCAGTTCTAAAAATTCATTTCAGTTTTTTTATTTTATTTTGCCTGTATTGTCCACCCCCAATAAACTAAAAATGGCCGCCTTTCAGTGCCAATACCATTCATCAGCTAGAGGTCAAACAGATAGACAGGTGAAGGGTCATGACTCACGTAGGAAAGGGCAAGAGATGAAAGAGTTAAACGCTGAGGCATATGTATGACTTTGATCTTTGCCTCAGGTAGCTCTTTCATAGCCATCAATCTTGGCCAGGAGCTGATGGGAGGCTGCTCCCTCTGTGAGCGGGCTTGCTCAGACTGAGACTGTCTCCTTGCCTTGACAGAAGGCTGGCATGACATGTCAGACATCCACACAAAGCTGCAACAAATTCACAAAGGTGTTCCTTGTTTAATTTATATTTGGTCCGCTTTTATTCTCCTGTCAATCAGTTCTATTTAGGCATCTTTTTAAATAATCAATAGATTATATAGGGCAAGAATGCAGGCAGGGTGCACGAGCAGAGGGCATGTTATGGTGAGGTTCAAAGATGATATGAGCGCGTCTGTAGCTTTGATGTTTCTTGGCAGACTTCAGACAACCTCTGACAATCTGATGATCTGGGAGTGCAGGCCTTTTTAAAATCCCCGGCCCATCCTGGCCCCAGTCGTCTAGCCCTGCAGTGACAAACGCTTTAATATGACAAGGTTAAACACCTGAAGCACTGCAGCAAAATGGTCACAACGAAGCCGGGGTCAGGGGAGCAAACTTTAAACGCTGGTTGGTTTATTAGTTTACTGTGACTGCTCACTTATTCATGGTTGCTTAACACAACAGGTCTTCTCTTTATTGTTCATTTGTGTCTAAAGACATTTTTTCCCTTTTTTTAATGTAGTGCTCATTAAAACAGTAGTTCAATATTTTCTTACCTGACACTTTATTCTGCTTTTTAAAAATGTATGTAAATTAAATTTGCAAAAAGAGAAAAAAAGGGGTTAAATACTCTCTCAACATTAAAATAACCAAATATTAATTACTTGACCCATCAATTTCTATTAAATGTTTACCTGTTAAAATTAAATAGTTCAAATATTGTCAAGCCTATTTTGCCATTGTATTTATTTGGTGGATGTCTGCATACAAAAATAAGACTAAATCAACTGTAGAAAAGAAACACACTAAAAGTACAGAAGTGTCAGCAGCAAAATACAAGCTTCCTCAATGAAATTCAAAAAATGTCAAAAATGTACTAAAGTGGAGTATCAAAAGTAAAACTAATCATTAAGTAGAGTGGCTTCTGTCAGCATTATATTATTATAATATTTGATCATTATTGATGCATCAACATTTTAGAGGTACTTTCATGTTATATCTGTTCACAGCCGAGTTACATTTAATTGCTTCATGTACTGTTCAGTGATTTAAACTGTAACAATGCATCATATTTTACAAGCTAATCAAATGTGCTGTGTCAAATCTTAATTTGAGAAGTATGGGTGCCTGAATGTGACATAAATTAGTAAAAAATCAAATGAGTTAAAAAATATACATCAACACATCTAAGAATTATTACTAAATAATTCAAATGATGTAAAAGTAAATATAAAGCTTAATACGTTTCTTTTAATCTCCAATAATTTGTTTAAAAAAGAACATAATGTTGTTGTTGCTTTATCTTCAATCATTCACACATTTTATTTTTAAACTAAAAAAAAAGTCACATGCTGCATAATGCAAAAGAAAACAAATGACACATACAACAGACACATATCTTAATATCAGTTTGCCAGCTTTTTCTCTAAGAGACGCTGTCATTTGATAGGCAGCGTGGTGCAGGCTGGGTGCTGTGGGGCCATTGTGTCCCATTGTAGGTCACAATGGAACTTAACACTTGACAGAGCTGGGGCTTGTTGTCAGGAGATGAACTTGATCCCGTCAAGTTGTTCCCATTGAAGAGCTATAAAGAAAGGGCTTTGACCTCACGGGCTGTGGGGGCTCTCTATCAGGACACATTTGAATTCTCTATTCAGAGGACATTCGGGAGAACTGCTGTAGATCTCTGTGCTTGTTAGGTCACTTGTTGCTTTTCTAGACTTCTCACAATGTCCATTTTTGATGTCAGATAAGAGGATTTAATGGTGGATGATTGTGTGCCTGCTGTTCCTCAGAGCTGTCACTTAACCTGGCAACCTCTGTCCTGCTGCCCAGACAGATGTCCCATCCTCTAAGGCTTGTCATCCTCGTCACCTCTGGCATTTCAAACTGACGCTCGTCTCGCACACTGTTGCCCTGCAGACCACAAAAGGGGGTTCACGTTACCCAGAGGGGGCAGGTAACATCAGATGGATAATCCTTGGACCTGGTAAACCGGTCTTCAACAGGACCTACTGTCTAAGCCTGGCAACCACAAGCCGTGTGTCTTTGTGTGTTGATTGGGTGTGCATGTGTGACTCCCCTGGGCAAAATCATTGTCCGGTATGTTCAGTATTTCCACCTCCGTCTGTCAGCTCATCTGCTCTCCCTGCAAAACAAGAGAAAGAAATTATAAAAGCTGCACTTCTTTATTTTCTTGTCTTAACATCTGCAGCTTGTTAAACCTATAGGCCTTTTTTTTACTGTCTTTATGGGCATTGTTGATCCTTTTCATGTTACTAGAGGAGATGTGGCCTGAACATATTCTCTCTGCACTCTTCATGCTTCATTTTCTTCACAAAAAAAGGCCTCAATAGATGTTCTTTGAAATACTGCTACATGGAATGTAACATTAGATGTCTCTTCAGATGCTTGTAAACAGACAGTTAACAAACCCAGCAGCCCTGGCAGCTCCTGATGCCACTCCTCCCAGCTGTTTTGACCTCAACTGAACTCATATGCCATCTCAGCCACCAGGCCAGGCAGGATATGCACACAGAGACAACTGTCTGTCTCTCTCAGTAACTCCCGGATCTGCTGCCACTCTCTCTGTCTCCTCACTGATCCATGCCAGCTTCCAAGCTTTTGTTTTGTTTTTTTACCCGCCTCCCCTGGTACTGGGGGCAAGATTTACAGTGGAAAAATATAGTATATATTTTCCCCCCATGTTGAGCTGGTGAGTCTGGAATGTGTGTTTGGGCAAGATTTTGCGAGGAGTGTGAAAAAACAACAGAGCTGTAAACACCAAGGGTAGACCCAGACTGGCTTCTTTGTTCCAGATGTGGAGCAGGCACAGACTATTAGAGCAGCTACAGCCAAGCACTGTAACCCAATACACTGCCACTACTGTCCCACTGCCTGTCCATCAGCTGGGCTCTCACTGGATTTATATAGACAGGTTACTGCATGATTTTGCAATATTTTGAATGAGGGTAAAATTTGTCTCTGTGTGCCAGCGCCCACAGTCAGAATTGGTACCAAATGCGCATTTGAGCCACGACCACGACGACTGTGGAAGGTTAGAGGGGGAAAAAATCAACAATGTATAATTCAGACATATGACCACCGTCATCAAATGAAGCCATTTAAAGCAGATGCCCCGTGTGACACCTTGCTGCAAGAATGGCTTACATGCGTATTACGGTTAACGGATTCCAGACGTTTTTTCCCTTCCCGACTTGCCAAGGCCTTTATATTCAACCAATCAATTAAAAGTTTAAGTCCAACAGTCAGCGGCAGTGGGCGATGTTGCTGTCATCCGCTGTCTGGCAACAATTATGCCAGTGATGAATTCGAAGCTTGAGCCAAAAGACCAGACACACTCCGGCATTTCCCACGCAACGGTATTCACTTTAAGTCACTTTAGTTTTAGGAGGTAAATGTAAATGTGTTGCTTTTTTCCCCTTCTCCTTACTGATTAATTGTGTTATTTATGTGTTTTCCCTTTGTTCATGGGTAGCCTACAGGCGCTCCATCTGATTTTCTTTTTAATTGTGCCAAAGTGGTGACAAATAACCCACCTAATAATGAGCTCAATTTAATTTTGTTTTTAAATCTATCATTTTTCTTTCATTTGTAATTGGCCGATAATTAGCGCGCTTTGAAGATAAGTCCAAAGAAATTCAGGTAAACGTCGAACACTTGCTGCGTTCACGGCCATGCATGGGAAGCTGATTTTATACCGTCGAATTGAATATTTCAACTCGAGCTAAAACAAGGAAGAATTACCCAAAAAACCCCAAAACAACAATACCTTGAGTTTTTCCAGCTGTCAAATATAATAAGCAAAATTCTGCTAAAGTAGGCCTACAGTGTAGAATTGTTTTATGCTATACATTTTCATTTTATTGGAGATATAGTTGAGACAAATGTAAGTAGTTTAATTATATAAAATGAACCGTGCATATTCTTGTTTATAGCATATATTGCCAATGAAGTTAAATAGAAAATAAAACATTAGAGCTGCCAATCACAATTATTAATTATTTGTCAACACCAACTGAACAAAAACTGGGGCATATTTTCACAAGCAAACAGCAGTTGGGCATGAATATTTTAAAATACTATTATTTACAGGCACAATTGTGTAAAATCCATACCTCTATTTTAGGATAAATAGTGACGAATTGATAAATCTTAATTAGATTGAATCCTAATTTAGTCAATTAAAAATAGAAAAAAGCAAAAACAAATTGTAGCTGTCCGCACAAATAAATAGCAATTATATTCACTGACATGTAATTAAACATTTTTATTGTAATGGCAACATTTTAAACACAAATGAACAGAGTAAGTAATAAATCAGTCAGTCCATGATATTTCAGAGACAGCGTCGATGTAGGAGAAATAAATTACGTTACATAAATTACTATAAGAAAATGACAAGATAAGAAATGATCCAATAAACAGGCGTGTTCTTTTTTTTTGAATCAGCTGTGTGTAAAACATTTGATCTTTAGGTGCCAAGAAAGTTCACACAAGAGTGGTGCTGATCATGTAACACCAGTGAACTCTCCGGACCCTTAGAGGCACAACACGCACACGTGCACACACGCACACACACACACACACACACACACACACACACACACACACACACACACACACACACACACACATCAACAGTAAACGTGGCTGCACTTGAGGAATGAGACGCAGGGCCGTGCAGATATTAGTGCTCCTGCATGATGGCGCCTGGAGGAAAGATTAGGCCCTTCATCCTCTCTGTAGTGCTCCGCCTCCTCCTCCTCTGCCTCCCCTTCTCTTTTCCTGAGGCAGAAAATAGTCAGAGAAAAACATGGATCCTTGTTGTTTGCATTGGCTTTTGTTGGTCTAAAAAGGATTGAGAAAAACAGGCGCCATGTACAGTGGTAGGTGTTTCAGGATAGTGTGAGCCAATCACAGACACCTGCTTAAAGTGAGGGAAGTGCAAAGAAAGGCTTGTGAAACAGGATGATAGATTTTCATAAGAAGAAAAGTAGGGAGGCACTGGGTGCAGGTGAGCTGATGTGGACACAATAATAATAGAGTAAAATCATACAGAAAAAGCAAATAAGCATGATACATATATTTGGTTTTGGGTTTGTTGTTTTTTTTAAAGAAGATATTTTCATGTTTCTCACATCTTGTCTACACTTTGGTTTGAGTGATGCCCTTCTGGTGGGATAAATGTGTCCAAACCATACCTCAGCTTCAAGCCTATCAGAGTGTGCTGCTGATGTGGGACGTGGGGGCCTTTATTCGTGTCTATTATGGGGTGAGTCGAGCCTGTGATAATAATTTCTGGCATTCTGTCGAGGTCATAGACTGTCAGCCCGAGTAGGCCTCAGCTCAGCTCAGCTCCAGCAACAGAAGGTTACTTGTAAAACATGACGTGCCAGTAGGGAAGATCACAGCTGCAGCAGTTGCCTGAGAATGCGCTCTTGGTTTGTACACAAAGAATGCTGTCACTCTGCATCAGAGCTGCGTGATGGACAAACTCAACTGGTATGCGTGTGTGTGCATGTGCATGTGTGTGTGCGAGAACATACACATCTATGTCAAACACACCTCTGCAGACATTTGCCCATGTGCACTGTTGCAGCAGAGTTAGACGCCAGTGAGTCTGGGCTTCATTCAGGAGTGTGACTGTTTTAAACATCATCCCTTTGCGTGTATTAAAAGAGTCACGGCGAGGATCCATCCCTGCCCTATATGACTGCAGGGCTTGCCTTTGTTCTGCACCCGTAATACAGACATAATTACAAGCCTGAAAGAGCCTCCTCCCCTTGCTTTCTCTCTGTGTCATACACCTTATACATGCCCACACCTTGGCTCTGCACGGTTTTGACAGATATTCACATCCAAAGGCTCAAATCCTCTGCATTCAGCTTGTGAAGTGCCTCACAAGAGAGTGTGTAGTGCGTGTCTGCAAAGCCTTGGGTTTTGTTTAGTTTTTTCTTCTTTTGGCCTCCTTGATCCCATTCATGTGTCAAAAAATGTGCCACAAAGGTTGTTTTTCCACTCAAAAAGGCCGAGCTCTAAAAATACAACACCTGCTCTTACTGCAGCAAAAGCAATCTCTCACAGTCCCTGCAAATACATAATTGCCACCAGAATCCAACACCAATAAATTCCTATAGCAGATATAGCCACAGTATTGCATTCTCTAGTGATATAGTTTCCAAGAGAGGATTTACAGCTGCAAGGCCTCATGTGTGAAGTCAGAAACTTGTCCTAACAATATGAAACTGGCCTCTCAGCAGCTCTTTTGTTTTATTGTGACTGAAATTTTACTATGATAATAATTTGTGGCTTTGTTCTGGCTGGCTGCTTGGCTGAGGCCTGTGGGGATCGGGAAGCGGTCCAGCCTCCAGCAGGCCTTCTAGTGCTGCCGGATTCCCAGTAGTTGCAGGCAGGGTAGGACATGACCAAAATGACGGGGTTGGACAGCAGCTCAGCACCACGCTCAACCCACCAAACACACTGTTTATAATTTGACTGTAGCTTACATGTGATTTAGCTGATGCTGCACATGGCGACTCCATCAGATCGGATGGAAAAATACACACTTTCCAAATTTTTAAAATATAGACTCAGAAGCAGGATGTTCACACTTTCCTCGCCCAACCCCCCCAACCAAGTATGTTTGCCTCCACCTGTGGAGAGCGAGTCAATACACAGGGTTGCTCTTTGAGCCTGTGGTCACCATTTTCTCTCCCCACTCCCCACACTGTATCCACATGCACCTTGTGAGTTTTGCTGACTCTGCAGTCTGCACTACGATCCCGCCCTCTTTTGGCAGGTTTGTGTTTTCCTCTCATTTCTCTTCTTTACTTCTTGGAACCTGACGTTTAGTTAGAAATACTATGAGTGACATCTAAGCTGAGTATGTTTATTTAATATAAAAAATGCAATCAAACATACTTTTGGAGCCAAATTTTGTCATCTAGTGACAAGTTAATGATGAACTCATTCATATTTTAGAGCAGTCATACAGATTACATTAATAACTACAATAGCTTTGCATTGAAACTACATTTGTTTTTTTTGTTTGCTTTAATAAGTGTTTGATGTACAATCATTTAAATTACTGTATATTATTAAATGTATATAAAATCGCCAGCTAACGAAACCATTCTTGGAAACTGCAGAAAGTGTAATAAGGAAGCTTGGGTCATTAATAGATTGAAGTATTAAATGTGCAGTAAAATGTGCAGTTTGTCCTTCAAAAAACAGGCCTGAGTCAGCCTGGCCCCTCATTAACAGCCACAATGAAGCTTTTGTGAAGGTGTGAAGTAAACGTCTTGTACCAGTAGAAAAAAAATCATTTTTTTGTCTTTGATTTTCCCGCAGGAAATTTTGTAACTTGTATTAAACATGTATTAACTAACCCTAACCCTGAATTGCTGTAGAATTAAAGGAGCAAAATTCCAGGTCATTATCCCGAAGTTATTAAAGTAACTGCAGTCTCAGAAACTACTTCTTAATTAGCCTGTGTTACCGTGCATTGTTTATTAATTAAATATTAATCTCTCTGTTCTCCATTCGATTCTGCTGATAATAAGTTTTCAATAGGCTAAATTTAACGAATTATTTCACTGTTAAAACTATTCATTAATTAACAGGAAAAAAGTCACGGTATTTTTTAGCATAAAAAATGCCCAAAATATGAAAACATTTCGCATTTTATTTATCTCGTCAGCACCAGATGAGGCTAACAAGTCTAACTTTTCCTTGATTCTCCTATTTTGACTATTGGTTTTGTTTTTATTCATAGGTTTTGGGGTAATTATTAAGCTTTGCTTTTTAAAACGCTAAATTTTAATAGGTACAAAATAAGATTGTATTGTGAAAGAAAGCTATTTCTCTGTAATCAATGGCCAAATATTCCACGTTATTAAATCTTCTGAAGGAAATATAGTAATATTAATTCTACTCTTTACGCATTGTTATTTGATGGTATTAATGAATGAATTTCATTGTGAGATACACTAGAACGACATTTCAAACTGTAAGAAAATGATTATTATTTCATAATCTATAGAAGGAGGTTCCTGCTGGCTGAAGAGCTGCATCCAGTATCAAATGGTAATGAAGTTAATGGTGGAGCTCCGGTGACAGCTGGCTGCTGAAGACCAATCAGAGAGCTCGCAGATGGAAGGCAGTATGTTTGAGGCTCTGCAGGCAGGAGGTGTTTGAAGAACCATGTCAGCTCCTCCAGTGATGTAAAGAAGGATCGCTTTCGCTTTTATTCGATTTTTGCCTCGAAAACGGTTGTGAACATGCACACTGTAACTTATAACCGCGGGATACTTTTTGTCACGAGCAATGCATTGGACATAAATGTGGATTGGCTCCAGCTTTTTCTCGCTGTCCGACAGAACTCATGAAACCCTCTTCAGAGCGACGGGTTTATGGACTCGCGTATTAGCTAATGATGTCTGTGGGTTTCATACCTGACAGTCTGAATGCCTCAGATCCCTCCAAATCGGCATTTCTAGAGTTTGGCCACGGACATCCGGCACACCAGCAGCACTCCCCCGGACTCTCTCACATTTATCCCGTCCATGGCTTGCATGCTGCTGGCCATTCCCAGCACGAAAGTCCTTTTCCTGCCAGCGCGTCCTATGGCCGCTCTTTGGGCTACGCCTACCCCGGCGCGGTGAACACTCATCCCCAGTCTGCTTACATGGCCTACCAGCACAGCAATCACAGCAACAGCAGCAGTCTGACCCACAGCAGATTAGAGCAGACAGGTATGTGAGAAAGTCAAATCAAGCTGGTCTAAATCGTTGTGGCTGTAAAATCCAGATTCTACATCATGCTCACGCGCAATTACGCACTTTCATGACGAGAAAAATCCTTCATGTTCTAAAAAGTTAACAAAAAATACAAATGCATAAAATGTTATATTGAACGTATAAGGCATGAACGTTATAGACACACTCTCATAATGTCCAAACAAGGCCCAGTATTCTACCACTAGTATATCACTCGTGTTATATAATGAAGGCAGATGGTGCCATTAATTTTATTGACCATAATTTTCTGTGGGTAAGTCCAATTATGGCCCGTGTAGACATGGGCCTACCTCAACAACCAAATTTTACCCTCATTGTTAGTGCACATTAAAAAAACAATTCCAGAAAATAGAAAATCCTTGGTGGGTCTGCTGTTTGAAAATGATTCTTCTTGCATTCAGTGCTGCTGCGTAAAAGCATAATCAGGACTGACTTGTTGTCAATGCCATGTGAATTAACGCCTAATTTAAGATAGACTAAAGTCCATCATTAAAAAAACAAACAATTATAACCATGACGATTTCGTGATATAAAAGTAAAATACGGATGAGTTACGTTAGTTTTTGTGTTCAGGATCTTTTGTGTTTACAGTATAGTGTAAGGCCTGTGAGTTGCAATATCCAAGTATCATATTTCCTGTTTGTATTGCATCTGAAAAATTGAGTCTTTCGTCAGGGTTCTCCTGTTGTTTAAGAGGACATATGGTGTTATCAACAGTTATCAACATATGGTGTTATTAACAGGATAACTAAGTGTTGAAAACATCTTCAAACGTGGCATTTGTGACTTTTTTACGTGCAGCCTGAAGATGAAAAGTTATAAATCAAAACTCCTCTTAACTCATTTTGCTCTCTGTTACACCTCACAGACCGTGACAAGTCCACGATCATTGACAGCAGAGACATTCGTCTAAACGGCAAGGTGAAGAAAATCCGAAAACCTCGGACCATCTACTCCAGTCTGCAGCTGCAGGCTCTGCACCAGCGCTTCCAGCAGACCCAATACTTGGCCTTACCGGAGCGCGCCGACCTGGCGGCAAAACTGGGCCTCACTCAGACTCAGGTGGGCCTTCAACTCACCCAGCTGACCTGAGTGAATACAGGGAATGCGTGGAGTCCATATGCACTATATTATTAATTATGATTTAGGCTAATTAGCCTCAGTATTGCATTGAGCCTAAATGCCTGCAACATTTATTATTTAGTGGCTCATTAGAATAATTGTCTATAAGCTTATATTTTATCTTCAAATGTATTGAATTAATTTATCCTAAAGCTGAGTGAAAACATACATTCTATGAGATAAAGGGTGTTGTTGGTTAATGGCCCAACACAGTTGAAAAGGTAATCTGTTATTTGCTCTATTATTAAGGATCACAGCAGTTCTGTAGATCAAATGAAAACCCCAAATTGTTGTGATTTGTAACTTAATCCTTTAATGCATGCCTTATTTACTCGACTTAATTTCGTGGATATGTTTCTTTAGTCAACCCTGGTGCATGAAGTGTTCTCTGTGAAAGAAGCATGACCACAGCTAAAGAATTTTTTTTTATCAAAGGTTAAAAAGAACAACAAGAAGAAGAAAGCCATTACAGGGCTGTGAAATCACAGCTGAATCAGGCATGAGTGTATATTATTCACGATATCTTAATTAAATCAGTTTTGTTTATTTATTTCATGCATTATCTGAATTAAATGTGTGGAAAATGCGGCTGAAATATGGCTGAACTGCTAATATTTTAAACATATCTCGGAGGCCAAACAGGTGAAAGTGTCGCTGTGTCATCCTCAAATGGGACAAAAATAAAGGCTTTACGTTCTTTATCTTCTTTATATTCTTGTTCTTTATCTTCCCCCACACGAAAAACGATCAAATCGCCTGGGTTTTGTTTATAGTTTCAAAATATGAGATAAACAAAAGAATCCACTCTGGCATCTGAGCTCCCTCCTGCACATTTTTCTTAATCCCTCAAGAGTTATCTCAGCAATTACCTCCCATTTTATGCCGCCTTGCTGTTGCTCGGATGTTTACAGCTTGAGTCAGTTGGGCTCTTTGATGATATATTTTTTTATGAATCTTCACACCATTGTTCTCGTTTCAAAATAACCGTTTGAATCAGCAGAAATGTCAGTGACCCACCACAGCGCGGACTTATTATCCAAGCCCTCTTTTGGCTGTTTTCATTTCACAACAATACTCTTAGTCTCGGCTTGTTGCTGTCACACTCATGCACCATTGGACTCATAAAACAGCGAACAATAAGAGAGCTCAGCTTTAATGGAGTACAAGTGCCACTCAACCAGCTGCCTGAATGGGCTGACAATGCTCCAATAGCAGGCCAGGGATTTACCCAAAAAAACACAGAAAATATGCGAGTTATGAGGAGTTGACCCCTTTTTATTGTTTAAAATATTCACTTCAGGCCAATTCTGAATTGTCCATTGAGTTAAATTTGGGGAAACGTGCTAATAAAAAGCCAATCACAGTATTATTTTCTTTATATAACCGTTGATTGTTAACCACAATGACAATTAAGCTCATTTCTCTCTTTTTAGGTGAAAATATGGTTTCAAAATAAGCGGTCCAAGTATAAAAAGATCATGAAGCATTCCAGCGGATCAGAGGGGGAACATCTCCACAGCACCAACTCCATCTCTCCCTGCTCGCCCGGATTGCCTCAGCTTTGGGAGGTCTCCATGGCGAACAAAGGAGCACCAATGCACCCAAACAATTACATGAACAGTTTTGGTCACTGGTATCCAAACCACCATCCTCATCAGGACGCGATGCCCAGGCATCAGATGATGTGAGTGGATTGTTTTTCGTGTCATGCAGGCCAGGTGCACGGCCTTTGAGCGCACTCAGGCAACACTGAACTCGCCCTGTAGGCCTCCTCACTGTCACGTCCGACACCAATGAAACGTGTGTTTAATAGAACTTGTTCATATTCATTGTATTTCGTGTGTGTTTTAATTTTTTCTCTTGACTATCCGCAAAATTCAACCAGGCATCAAATATGTTCTGTTTTTTTAGATTTGTTATAATGTCACCGCAACTTCTGTTGCACGGCCACAACTCATTGAAATGTGGACTTAAAGTGTGTGCAGTTTAACAAGGCACTCTGGATAAAGGCTTTAAAAAAAAAAAATGTGTGTGTGCATGGGTTTACTTCAGTTGCATGGTCCAACACGTGCTATAAGCTTTATGCAAATAAATAGCTGTTGGATTGACGTCATTATGATGTTCTTGTTTCACTTAACTGTTTAGATAGCTGCTTCATCGGTTAAAATACAAATAATAGGGCTTGCGTGCTGATTCTTTCTTTTGTGTGGAAGAAACACTGTCTGCCTACAGAAGTCTAAATTAATGGCAGCCGGATGCAACTGTGAGACATAATAGTTTAATGAACAAAAGCTGGTAAAAGCGTTCCCGATTTGCAGAGAAAATATTATGATAAAATATATAAAGGTTTATTAACTACAGCTCAGCATGTGTGATAATTCATAGCTGGGATATCAACTGTCTTTTGCCCATCAGCACTCAGTGCGCTGCGATAAATGAAAAACCTCCACATCTGTTTGAATTTTGGCTGTCAAAGAGACAATCAAGTTGTGCCAAAGCACCGTGGATTGATGCTTGATTAGAAAAAAATCATTTTCTTGTTATTTAATCGAATTTTAGCTTTAGTTTCAGAATTGTGGGATAAGTTAGAGTTGACAGAATACCCTCTCCATAAAGGAAAACATAATACTCAGTATAGGTGGACCAAAGGGATACGGCGCGACACCTTTACGCATAGTGGTTGTGTTGAGTGTTTATTTTTTACGCACTGGATAAATCAGCTACGGTGATACATGCCTTTCAACTTGTGTCTTTAAATTAGGGAAGTCAGTGTTACAAAAAGAATACATTGTGACTTTTTTTTAAAAACGAGAAACCCCCCAAAAGTCAGTGTTTCGTGCTTTCTTTAAAACAAGGTTTATATTTTACACCAAAATTAAAACGGCATTTGAAACAGAATCCCTCTTCCTGCTATGCCCCCCAGCCCCCCTTTCTTACCAGAGATGCACGTGCACTGAGAAGAGAAGAGTGCACGTGCAAGCCAGCATTTTAACGATATTTTCCTCCACTTTCTTCTCAAGTGAGCTCAAACTGCAGACTCGCCGTTGTCATAATAAAATGATAAATGTCCGTGCTATTCCTCCAATAAACTGCGGCTGATATATAGTCGTTTGCACTGATTTGCACATTCTGGCGCTTATACTGTTTAAACACAGAAAATTAGTTATTTATATCCTCGCAAACAGTTCGCCGCAATGTGGCCTGATGCTCTTGATTAACAGAGGGGTTGAGCTCTGATTAATGAAACTGTGTAGCGCTTTAAAGACACATCCAACGACTTCTTTTATCCTTTTCATTCACCACTCTGCTGTCTTGGCTGTCTGGTAGACATTAGATACAATTTGTCTGATGTCACACGCGGGGATTAGACAAATAACCAACCAATCATGCATGCAGTTTTCATGAAACGCTTTTTCTTAACTGAGTTAAGCAACTTACAATTATTAAGAGTGTACATCATATTTCTATCACTGGTGTAGCTATTTATGTATGATGTCATTTTAAAAGGTAATGACATCCAATAACTTTTTAAGGGGTTTTTAACACATCTTCCTTGCAATCATAATACATGAAGGATAAAGCTTCTTTTAACCATAAATAAATATGAATATATTTGAGATCAATGTGGCATTGATTGCACAATTTTCCGAGCTCACATTTTCTGTTTAATTACACAGCCTCGTGCATATTAGCTGCTTGACTGCACTGATAAATAACATGCTTAAAGGTGCCATCGTCACCATGCTACCAGAGCTCTCAGTCAGTCATGCAGGGTACATAGCTTATAGTCCTTTCTTACCTCAGTCAGAGATCTGCAGTCTTGTCCAGGAGGTGGAGACCCTACAGTGGTGTTGCTCTGAAGAACAAAGACAGATCAGAGCCCTGTGTTTTCACTCCTCCAAGCTGATTTTCTCACATACTGTAACGACGCACATTGTGTTACATTAACATCTCCTTCTTTATATATACACCCTCAGTGCCCTTGCCTCATTCCTGATCATTATGTGCCTTGTTAAACATATGCGGGCCTGGGTAAGAAGAACCAAGTGACGGGGCATCAGGGAAAATTATAGGCAATCTCACATCTCCAGATTAGAATAATGGCTTGTGGAGTTGGACAGACAGAGTAGGACCTTTCAAATGGTGGGACCAATTATCATGCAGGCAGATTGAAGAGAAAGTGAAAAGGCTCCTCTTGTATAACAGACAAGATGAGAGGAGGGGACGAAGGGTTGAAGGGTAATGATAAAGACAAGTCTGACTGTATCAATGCTGTGGATGGCCCGGGTGATCAGATACGAGGTGTCTGATTGGTTTTAATTGCAGGATAGCAACAAGAGGGTGAAATAGCTTGTTATTAAATACCTTTAATGCTTTGAATGAGCGAATGGCAACGCAGATCTCTGGGGTGATTATTGTTATTAACTTGAGTGATCTGACATCTCGGGTAATTGTGAGCAGCTTCCCTGTTAGAGAGAAAGGATGCATGATTTGGTTTCATCATCTGAAGGAAGGTTTGACTTGGCTTTGGGCATAATGCACACTTCTGGAGGGATTAAAATGGAATACAGTTTGGCAGGCAGAAAGGCATGTTGGAGGACACAAACACACACACACACACACACACACACACACACACACACACACACACACACACACACACACACACACACACACACACACACACACACACACACACACACACACACACACACACACACACACACACACACACACACACTGAGGTTGGTTTCAAAACACCATATTTGCAAGCCAGGCACACCACAAACACAAAAACATGACAATGCAGGAATAACACACTGCCATATATCTCTTCATCATTTGTTTTCTCTCATCCTGTTACATTATATTGCCTGTTTTTTGGCTGAAACGCGTTTCCAAAGGCCACTTTTTCAGATTTTAGGTCAAGGTGAGCTTATGCCCGAGCAACCATTATCATTTTTATCAGGATGTGATGACACACACTGGCTATAACTCTTTATCATTTGTTTTCTCTTATTGTGTTACATTTTAATGCATGTTTTGTTTTGCTCAAGCCCATGTCTGGAGGCCACATTTTCAGTATTTAGGTCAAGGTGAGCTTATGCTGGAGCAACCATCGCCATATTATCAGGATGTGATGAGATTGACTGGCTGTGAAGCATCAGCACACAGCTCAGCCCAGGCCTGAGGTCAGCCAGGGTTCTCCAGTCCACAGCTGTCAAGGATGCCTTTCTCTCTTCATTTCATCTGAGTTTACAGCAAAATGGAGACAGTGAGTGATCCTAATGCAGCCGAGGCTCGGCCCAGGCCCGGGCTATGTGTTGGACAGCTGCTGGAAGTCTTTCCATGGGTGCATTTTGCCTCGCTGACGAGCCCCCGACCTCCATCTCAACCCATATCGCTGCACCCCCCAGAGACAAGTGCTGACACCATGCTGCTGACTGTTGGATGGGGGGGGGGGGAGAGAGAAGAAGAGCTTATAGGGGCTGGGGCTCTATTTAGGATGATGTGATGTTGTACCACGCAGGATCACATTCAAGTTCAACAGTTCACCTCTGTGGCTACTTACACTTGTTAATGTTTAGAGATGACATATATGGACATATCTGACAGCCCCCCACACACAAGTGCAGCCCGCAACGAGCACACGTTTGTCTTCAGCACAAATGTTTCCCCTGACAACAGCAGCCGAGGGCCACACATGCTGAGGGAGCCACAGAGGGGAGATCACATGGACTGTTGATGAGATTTCATTGATATTAAAAGGCAATAGTAATCATTCTGCTTTTGTCACATCAGCAAGTTGAAGTGCAGTGCAGTGGCATGATGACTGATACTGTAGACAACTGGTGTTGAGTTCAGGGATATAAACAAAAGGGAAAACATTAAGGAAACAAGATTAGGGCTTGTAACAGATTTTTGTGACAAAATGATGAAAGAATGTTTTTGAAGTTTGGTAGAAATACTTTTAGGAATAAATGAAATGTCAGGGGTGTCAAAACCTGACAGAGAAATATATTTATTTTGGTCAAAAAGCTTTTATGGTAAATGTCTCATTATTTAAATACTAAAATCAGTAAATAAATAATACTGTCATGTGATCAGATGAGTGAAATTATGTGGAAATGTTATGAAAGTCTTTTAATAACAGACCAAATTCTGACAATCAGTTGGAATTGTCTTAAAATAAATGTAATAAGTCAAAAATATGTGGCATTATACATTATATAGGCCCAATGCTCCCATAAGATGCCTTAAAATCCCTAAAATGTATATAGGCTTAGTCAACATTTGTTATCTGTGCCAATAAAATATCTACTCAGATTAATCAAAGTGAAATATTCGTCCTGAGAATTTCTTTAACTGTATAAATATATATTTTTTATAATTAAATAGATTTAAAAACCCTCTTCAAATAGGTATATCTACCAAAACTATAAAAGTATAAAATGTGAAAATGACATTTGATTCTAATGTGAATGAGTCTGTATGCAGATATTATTATTAGATAATTAATAGCGATGATGATAATGCACTAATGCGTCTTAATGTAACATATTTTTCTCTTGATGCAAATAAATCCAACATTGACACAAGTGACAATATCCAGTGTAATGAAAAAAACTATTTAAAAAAATCTTAATGGCTTCAGAGGAACATTTTAAAATGTTAGGTATAAAATGTTCGCTATACCTCTAAAGTTTTAAGGCTCTTATAGGCTACATTATCGTAATGACACGATGTTGCAATAAAGTTTCATACAGTAACACCTCCAGTCCCGCGCGCATACCATTCCACTTACAAAAAAGCGGTAGAAAAGGTAATAAAACCGCTAAGGCCGCGGGTACATTTTCTTTCAATGCGTAATGGCGCCTTGGTGGTCCATGTGGATATGGTCGCCATTAGCAGTTTCTCCATCATGTCACGTTTTTATGCAGCATATTTAATAATGGGTGGTGAGTATGTGTGTGTGTGTGTGTGTGTGTGTGTGTGTGTGTGTGTGTGTGTGTGTGTGTGTGTGTGTGTGTGTGTGTGTGTGTGTGTGTGTGTGTGTGTGTGTTGTGTGTGTATGTGTTTGTGTCTGAGTGTGTGGCCAAACCCAGTGGCTTGTCCAGTATAGTAATAAAGACACAGAAAGCTTGTTTTTTTGCTGTGACGGTCTCATTGTCCCTGTCATAACAGTCATTAAGGAGGTAATTGTCGTGTTTATTTAGCATCTCTCAGTTAATTCATTTCACTTCATTAGCCTACCCTGGTTGCGTGTGTGCGAAAGTAACTCCCATGAGGCTTTATCACCTTTGGTCTTACTTGATCAAAACTGCCAAAAATAAAGAAAAGGTGTATTTTTATCACAAAGTGGCACATTTGCTTAAATGTTGGGTAAAATGCGCATTGCGTGATGAATTAAAAAAAACCTTCTTATCTGGAGTCTTGTTTTTTTTTTCTCACGAGAACTATTTGTTAAATAAAATGGAATTAAACCCTGTGTCTAAAGTGAAACAGTAAAAAAAAACAAAAAAAACAAAGGGGTTGTGTTTTCTTATACCTTCAATTCTTGGCAGCGCTTTTATCCATCATGATGTGCGTGTGCGTGAGATCCCCCACGGCAACAGACCTATTCCACCCCTCCTCCCCCCTCTCTCTCCCCCACACACACACCCTCCCCTCTCTCTGCAACATGCTGAATTCCCTCTTGTTATCAGCTGGCAACGGAGTCGTAATAAAACCGAGAGACTCCAACATGTCTGCTTGTCTGTCGCCTCTCGCTGCAGCGCTTTGCACGCAGATCACGGCACCAAAACAGAGGGAGTGCATTCACCAAGCTGTGACTAATATTGCCTATACTTCTGAGAACAAAGTGGAGCATTAACCGTCCTTTAGTCAATGAGATAGATAACAGTTTTGATCGTTAGATAATGAGGTTAACAAAGTCCCAACAGATTACTAAACTGGTTGTATCATATGATATTTTAGTGTCCAGTGAGACTCTGGCTAGATCTCTACCACTCATCTAATGAGAAAATGTTTAAATGAATGCATTTTTAATGAATCCCAGTGATATGGCAATACGTTATTTTTTTCAGGTGAGCAATAAATTATTAAGACCTAAATTTGCACGCAGGCCTATTACAATTAACTACTAAGTAGTATAATAATTTAAGGCTATGTTGTATAGACTTATAAATAACCCTGATTCCAATGCAATATGTTTTTTTAAAGTTGCCATGATTCAAGATGAGTGATCTAAATATTTTATTTTTTTTTTTAAGTTTTGAAATGGGTCAAACTGATTCGTCACAAGAAAAAGTATCCTCTTTGTTTCCTGAAACGTTTTCTGTACTATTTAGAAATAAAGTTTAAGTGGAACTTCGTAGATCACACAGTTAATGTCTGCAGACGGTGTGATTTAATTATATGTTCGGTCCTTCCTGAATCTTAAAAAAGGCGACTGACTGTTTATAAAGGGGCTAGACACACAACATGCAATTAACACCTTTATTCAATTGACAGGAAGGCAACAAGTGGACTAATTACATGAATATAAAAATGGGGTTTGGAAGCACCACAGTGCAGTCGTTCCGTTCATACAAATATGATCATAGTGGTTCTGCATATAAACACATATTTACAGCCTTCGACGTTTTTGTACAAATCCATATAAATATGACCTGAGGTTTTTTTTTTCTTTTTTGACGCGCTTTCAACCCACATGCATTATTTGGATGTAGCATGGATCAACTGCACAGTTTTGTCAAATATTCGGGTTGTGGTTGGGCTACTTGTTAAAAAAAACAACGTTGCATATTCATTTACAAAAAGAAGTTACAGAAATATAACAGAAGAGATAAATAATTTAAAAAACCACTCCAGATGTCCTTTAAATACGCTGTCACAAGTGATCAGAAATCCCTTATGTGCTTTGTGAATGGAAAACCCAGGTCTGAAACATTGTTGATCATCCACAACCAAAAACAATGTTTCCCTTCAGGCCTGCTCCCGGTCCAGTCCATCTTTGCTCTGCAGAGTCATTGTGGAGAGACCTCGTTTGAAGAAACTTAAGAGATGAATTTACTCTTGAGTCAATAAACAGCTCCCACGCTTTGCTGCGGGACTGGGTGGTGCACGGTGCCCGGGTGCTGTAGGTGTGATCCCTGCTGGTACCAGTGGTTGTTATAATCCTCCAGGTATGGCGGTGACGAGCTGTGCGTCGGCTGCGGGACCTGAGGTCTGCTGATCGGGGTGTTCTGAGGCGTGCTGTTCTCCCACACAGCTGGGGAGGGAGGAGAGTTGCAGGCCATGGAGTCGCTGGCGTTAGGACTGTGGTCCAAGGGAACCTCGCCGTTCTTGTACAGCTTCTTGAACTTGGACCTCCGGTTCTGGAACCAGATCTTGACCTGAGAGATAAAGAGTGTACATTCATGTTAATGTAACATACATTTAAAGAGAAAGCGCTAATATTATGTCAATATAATGTAAACGTTTTTTCAGAAAAACTACCTTGTATGTAACATTAATTAAAAAAAAAATGTCTTGTAGTATTTTATTGCAAGAGTGTTTAAATTGCTGTGCGTAATTACGCATCAGAGGATAATCACAGAGACATTTGTGGACTATATGGGAAAGTTATTATTCACGTGACTCTCGAAATATTGATCAATTATTAAAATGGCAGGTGTCACATCGGGTCAGGCAGCTCACCTGAGTCTGAGTCAGGCCGAGCTGAGCAGCAAGCTCAGCTCTCTCGGGCAGAGCGAGGTATTGTGCCTTCTGGAAGCGCCTCTGCAGAGCGGCGAGCTGGTAGCTGGAATAGATCGTCCTCGGCTTGCGGATCTTTTTCGGTTTTCCATTCACCATGCGGACCTCGGGCTCTGGCTCCTCTTTCACTAAAAAGATCAACAAAATAAATGAGTAAAATTGACATTTCAGTAAGACTTTCAGTAACCACAAAATGTAAAATATAAAATAAAGTGAATGCATCAGAATCTGTCTGGGAATTTTGGCAGCACAACACTCACATGAAAATCTTATATTTAAGAATATTTTGTTACATTGAAATGAAAACATTGTTTCTAAGTAAAAAACTAAAATAAGGCAACCTGAACTTGCAAACATCCAATACAACAAAGCAAAGCATTAAAAAAAATCACACAAACTCTGTCAAATTACCAATTTGGCAAGCAGGTGGTTACATGTTAAAATTGATGGAGTGAATATTATTAGCTTTAATCAAACCATCATTGTTTTATGGCCAGATGTTAATGGCTGGCTCATTCCCAGACAGCCTGTTAAAACATGACATTAACACCAGCCGGTAGGATACCACTGAGCAAATGTTGGTTTTTAACTGTAAATACATAGTAAATCAAATATACTGGCATGTGAATATTATCTGGCAGTGCCAGGTAAAATTTATGGGGACATTAAGCGTAAAGAGGGCATGTGATTTGACATTTTGCATGTCACTGCATATTTATTGTCTGACAAGTTCTTATACAAATATTGTCCAAAAACTCATTGGGAAGTTCAAATGGAGGAAAAAAGCATTAATTCCTGGTGCAGTCAGGGCTCTTTTACAAGAATATCCCGGCCTGAACACGAAAAAGAGGGGAAAACACAATCAAATTTAAATAACCGGTGATTATTTCAACATTTACCTGAGCTCGGAGGCGAGGCCTGGAGGTGATCTCTGTTGTAATGTCCGTACTGTCTGTAGCTATTTGTATAGGGGTATTCTGATTTGGTGGTGTAAGCTCCGGCAGCTCCCATTCCGTTCAGGTTAAACTGGTGATGGTAAGAGTTCATGGGCTGTCCGTACGCCTGACCCTGATAATATTCGTGATGGCCGTGGGCCGTCTGTCCACTGTAGTAGCCCATGTCCGTCACGGAAGACTCGGGGAGAGTAGGAGAGTCCTTGGAGTTCGGGTGGCAACTCATAGATCCGGGAAGATCGGTCAAAATACTCGCAATTTTCTTCTCATACGTCTGCCCTGCGCTCATGATGAAAGCAGCCCTCCAGAGTATAAAAAAGTCCACTGGTGGATTCTTTATGCTGTGGATTGCGCAAAGCAAAATCGCAATACAGAGAACTGATGCGTGTGCGCTCTTTGAACGCACGTCTTCAGAGAGAGCTCTATAGTCCACTGAAATTCTCCCAGCTGCAGAAACTTGGTTGTGGCATCGCTCAGCCCCTGTGACACAGAGTTATAGAGAGCTGGGCTGGATGCCGCCTTCTCATTGGCTCCACTGTGTCCCCCCCTCTTGCGCTCCAGGCGAAGTCGTGGTGAAACCCAGCCTTCAGCCAAGAGCGCCTATGCACGCATACCTCAGTGCCCGGAGTTGTTTTTCTCCTTCAGATTTGCATTTACCTGTTCACTGGTAGAACATGCAGCTCTGCAGGCCTTTAGGTACGGTCTATTTGACAAGACAACCACACATGGGCCCTTTTTTCCAAAACCTGCATCATCTGCAGGCTGCACACACCAACACCAAGATGTTACAATACAACAGTAGGCCAAAACCTTTCTTCTTAAAGCTTAATCCTGCAGCCAGACCGTCTCCTTAATGTTTTTATGCAATGTTTTCTTAACAGTGCCTAGAGATCACGCTTTATTCAGCCCATTGAAAGGCTGCCAGCCAGCCCCCCACAGACCGCTATTGTCATTCAGAGGTATTGTCGGACAGTGAACTTTACGTGAAAGAGATTGCAGAGATAGGTAAAAGACTCGTTCAACTGATTTAGCCTGGGGGTAAATACCTTTACAGTGTCCGTGTTGTGTGTGTGTGTGTGTGTGTGTGTGTGTGTGTGTGTGTGTGTGTGTGTGTGTGTGTGTGTGTGTGTGTGTGTGTGTGTGTGTGTGTGTGTGTGTGTGTGTGTAAATGCAAATTCGATCAACACAAAATGACGATAGAGAAGCGCACTGTTTCACAGGAGACAATATTGGAGGTAAAACAGTGGACAGTAGATAATTTCATATTGACAGGAAGAGTTTTCTGGAGATAAAGAAACAAAATATTGTCACATTTTTAAGTTAGATAATAGTTTCTACCTCTTTTTCCTGCATCTCGTTTGTGTTGAGCTGAAATCGCGGTGCGCAGCGCCCCCTGCTGTATGTATCATACATTTATCTTTAGTTTTCTGGCTGGCAAATTGACAAAATGCAGTTTAAGATAGAGGAAGTTGTTGAAACTGTGTCCTACTTAATACAACCGATATCTTACATTATTAAACTGACATGTTTCACGAAACACTATCTCAAGTTTTTGAATTACACTTCTTGATACACGTGTCTCCGCTGTAGCCCTCATAAGTGATGAACTAACGCCCTCTTTTGGTGTATTACTGCAGCACTGACATTACCCTTTAAAGGGTCAATTCACACAAATCATCAAAAAACAAACACACTAACAAAAACAATCACCAGTAGCAATGATTAGGCATCTAGATAGATCCGGTGTCGTCTATTTTGTAAAAAGAAAAACAATATATAAATAGGCTATACATTTGTTTAAGTTTTCAAATGAGGACAAATAAAAAATAACCTCACATATTGAAAACGTTGAAACAAATCCAGAGTTGATAAATGATAAACATATCTGTCAGATGGATTCACTCTGTTTCCCCAAATTATACTCCAGTGTTTGTTAAACTTGCTTCCACAAACAGCATTTGACAAATCAACACCTAACAGCAACATGCAAACTAAATCCTGAACAAAAGTGAGTAGAATGTCAGTTCAGAGCAGACATGTTCCTACATTATATTTTTGGTGTCCAGTGTCATAAAGCTGCCATAGACTGTTTTGCTAGACTGTTGTATGTTATTCAATCTCTTTCCTCTCCTGCCATTTGAGGGCGCCAACCGCAAAGTTACAGACTGCAGTTTCATCACAAAAGACACAAATTGTTAGGTGGAGTGAAGCAGGTGGACACATGTGTAGGAGACATCAGGCACAAAAACTGAAGAATATCTTTTTTTAGGCTCGAGCACAGGCTGAGCTAAACTTAACTAAACAGGGCAAAAATAAATAACGCAGAGCAGAACTAACAGAGCAGACTGAACGCACTGAGCAAAAGATCCAACAAGTGGTTCTTAAATATAATCGGCAACCTCCTTTATGTGTCCACATCTCAGTCCAGTCTTTAACAGGCAGAAAGGCCTGAGGGTATCTGGTGGACTGATGGAGGGCCAAAGAGCCACACTGGGACAGAACTATAGCCTAACACATACAGAGAATGAGATGTGTCAATAGATTGTTCTGTGTTTGAAATGTGTGCTTGAAGCATTTAACCATTTGTTGACAGATGGAAGTGTGAGTACCAGCAAGAATAGTTTTTTTTCTTGCTCTAAAAAAGTGTCATTTCAGTCTTTTGGATGGAAGTAACCACACTGGACAAATGCAGATTAATTTATGAGACTATAAAGAGTAAAGAGTAGTGGTTTTATGTTGCAATACAAACAGATATCTTCCAGTGTTTTTTTTATGTCTGTCTCATCCTGAAGTGACTGTATGTCCAGTTCAACAGTCAGCCAAAAAAAGATGATCAAATGATTTTGTCTTTTATTCAGTAGCAAGAATACTATTTATACAGTATTATTAAATAAAACTTTTATCATTGTGACCCATGAAAGTTATAAACGTTTTTAAAAGTGTGTCTTTTTACATCAACATTATTAAACCTGAAGTCTCACACTTTACTCCGCAGCAAAACTACAATGTAGGCAATACTAATGCAGACTGCATGATACTAGAAATTAGGTAATAGAGGCACATTATAAAATAAAGATACAAATCCCTTTTCTGCATGTGACTTTCTAATCGGTCACTAAGCAACAATCTATCAAAATATCTTCAGTCCTGTGACTATGGGTAGAGAACGTGTTGCTGTTATTGTGAACTTGTATTGCAGTATCACAAACAATACAGTAGATGGTGCTCGTGTCTTGAAAATCAATGTGGTAAAAAACTAATTAAACATACAGACTCACACAGAGCAAAAACAATGGTAAAATGCCAGCTCTGTTACCACAACTGTTCTCTACTAACTGACTGAGTGATGTAGGTACACCACCTGAAGACAGCCAAAACTAGTTGAAAATAAGTATCCCAAAATGCATTTCGCACCAACCAACAGCAATCATGGATGTACTGACAGATGATACAATGCAATGGTGGAGATTAAAGGGATAGTTTGGATTTTTTTGAAGTGGGGTTGTATGAGGTAGTCAGAACTGTACAACTTTCATATTCCTACACATGAAACACACTGTATTACACCCCAGATCAACTGCGTAGGTCAGAAAGTGCTGCTGCTGCATAATACAGCACACAACAGGAATAAGGAAGTTCAGCAGGTGAGACAATCTAAGGTAAGGGCGGTCTGACAGGAAAATCAAACGGTGGAAATATTCAAAGTAGGTGGGCTGTTTTTTAGGCTAAAAATACATGTTTCTGCAGGCCCCATCCACAGCTGTACATTGTTTAGCTTCCATGCTAGTACTCCTGCCTGTTTCTCCAAACTGGGGAGGTGCTGACCCAAAATTATTACTGCAGGTAATACACTGACTATGGATAACTACCCTATACCCAACTTTAAAAAATGTAAAATATCCCTTTAGGCTGATACATTTTTGCTGCGGGACTGTTAATATGTCACTTTATAAAGTTTAAATATTTTCTCAGATGTGAAAGTAACCATTTAGATTCCCAACATGTGATCAGTTTATCCAAATAATGCCTGTTTGAGATGAGAGGATCTGTGTGCCGTTGCCATTGTAATTTACTTTCCACACTTTGTTGAATTTGAGGAATTTTTTTTTTACTGTTTTACTGTTAATGTTAGTAGTCTTTATTAGGAAATTTCAAAGTCTACCTATATATTCAAAAAGATGAAGGTATTCCTATATCTGTTGAATAAATGAACATGAATTTCAGCTGCTTCATTGGAAGAGTATGAAAAATAACACAATTCACCATCAAGAATATATGTTCTTTGTTTTCCCGCACTTTTTGTGCAGTTGTTCCTCTGCAAGATGAGAATGTCTGTACAGACTCTTCTCTACATGGATATCAGTCTGAAGGCCTTGCCGCAAGTAATTTTTCTGTCAGAAAATATGTAATTTATCTTTGGCTGAAAATCTATCCCGCATACAGTCTACACTTCTTGGCGAGTCGACCAATCAAACCCTCACAACACAGTAACATGAGACAGCTTTTGGGGACATGTTTTGTACTTTTGTAATGCAGTGTGTAAAAGTGGAACAGCTGGCTTGGTTCCAACAACAGGACAAAAGATCCGACCTTTGCACAGTAAAAACCAGGCAATTACACACTAACTGGGGTTTGGCCTGATTGCTTTCAAGGGGAAAAAAAGATGCACCTTTTGTACTGTACATTACAAATGAAGCCATTTCCCCCAGAGAAAATCATTTCCTTCCTTTTTAAAACTTCTCCTTTCTTCCTGAGAGTCATCATTGTGATTAAGGGAGCCTAAAAAGAGCAACAGTAATGGCGATGACTCTCAGACATGACATATGTGGGAGAATCAGAAACAAAATGGTTCAGCAATTTGGAGCAAGGACCTTGATAAAATGATAAAGACTAGTTATCAAAGAAGTCTCGCTTCAAGTACAAAATGTACCTCTTTCAGTATCTTTCATCTCAGCTTCTCCATGTTTTTTGTTTTTTATTATTTGGAAATAACAGCTTCAACATTCCAGTTTGAATTGAGTCTCCCTCAGACTGTCCACAGGACAAATATTGTACATGCTGTTTTCTTCTGCTCTAGGGAACACTTTCTTAAAGCATGAGAGAATCAGAAAGACAATGATTATGGGATAGAAAGTTGATTGTTCCAGACTTTAACAAACATGCAGAAATGTGTTGTGCCTGCAAGACTAACAAACACACACACACACACACACACACACACACACACACACACACACACACACACACACACACACACACACACACACACACACACACACACACATACACTTCTACAGTAACTCTGAGTGCTATATTTAACCCCCTACACACAAGCAACTCAAACAGATCCCCATCAGTGCAGTAATGTGCACATAATCCCACATACACACACACCTACACTACAGAGGATGTTTAGACGTTGTAATTATGAGGGGACAGTGACACCACAAAAACAAACTCCACTCATTGTTTAATACACCCCCGCAACCTTCAGCGTAATTTCATCAACCCCTTGAAAACTTCAAGGCAGCAGCATGGAACCCCTTGAGATAATAAAGCGTCACTGGCTAGTTTGTGCTGATCTGACTGAATGGTCGACTCCCTCTGGGAGTCAGGGCACTCTCATGAGTGGGAAACCTGGAAGTCTATTAACTGCCAACTCTCTCTTTCTGCCTCCCTTCCCCTCCTCCTTCTTTAGTCCTGATTAGAGATCAAAAGAGAAAACGGCATTGAGTCAAGGACTTTGAGCCAACTGTGTAATGTAGATTTATGTGTGCAGACAGTCAAAATCACCTGCTGCTTTTCATTCTACTGCTCTTTCGTGACTAAACTCGAGGAGATGATGCTGGCAAGGAATTATGAACTGTCAGCTTTATTCTCCAAGTTTTTCCAGATATCTATTAAGTACATGTACTGCTGCAAAATGCATTATCCTAACGCTGACTTAATATGTATAATAGCACAACCTGAAACTCAAGGCCATCAGAAAAATGGGCTACAATAATTGCCATGGGCTTCCCCGGAAACTGGCCAACAATTCAGCACTTACATCCCTCTTCACTAAAAATACCCAGCTTGATCTGGGATTTTTCTGCAACAAATAGTAGTTCCAGCCTCCCAGCAGTGTTGTAAGTTGGCTCAGCTACACTGTTCTCAGACTGCTTCACTCCAGGACAGTACTCCTTGCAGAGGTGGTGAATGTGTGTGTGTGTGTGTGTGTGTGTGTGTATGTGTGTGTGTGTGTGTGTGTGTGTGTGTGTGTGTGTGTGTGTGTGTGTGTGTGTGTGTGTGTGTGTGTGTGTGTGTGTGTGTGTGTGTGTGTTACCCAGGTAAGGCTTGTGTAATGTGTTCCCAGGGGTCCACAGCTGCCAAATGAGTAAAAAAGCTAATGGAAGTCACATGTGTCCAGATGTTAAAGGGCATGCCCTTTTCCCCAAACATACACCCACACACCCACACATGCACATAACCATACCCAAAACAACATATAAAGCTAAATGCTCCCCTGCAGGGCTGCTTCCACCCACACCGGCTCTCCTGTGAGCTGAAAGACAGAGTATGTCCGCTGCTATTGGCCATCTGCTGCCTTTAATAGAGCACTAATGACACTCGTCTACCTGTAGTCATGCTCAGGAGTTAACACATTTCCTTTTGACGTCTTTGACTGTGTTGTTCTAGATGAATGACCTCCCTTGCACACTGTTACATTCATAGGCAACCTTTATGTTTGAGATTGTTTTTGTGTACACGTGCAGCTTTTTCAAGAATATGATCTTTCTTTTATGTCTCTCCGAGATCTTAGCATTAGCTTCCATTGTCGACCCTATAGCTAAACACGTTGCACTTGAATCCTTTATTCAAAAAAGAACAGAGAAATTAGTTTTGTGAAGTCTGAATTTAGTAATAATTTCATATTAATTGTATAATAATACAATATATAATCAGTTTTTACACATTTTATGATGTAATGCATGATAGTGAAACACATTTCATTGCACTTCTTATGAATTCCATTGTTTCATATGTGATTTTGCCTCCATTTGGAAAATTGTCTTATTCATTTTATGGCATTCATTTCAGCCGTACCACCCAATCCTAAATGAAGTTATTGTAATCCAGCCTCCTGATGTGAATGTTTGCTTGAACAATTATTCAGTCTGTACTAAGTTTGAATGCAGTGATGATGTAAACAAACAGCGTCCTGGATAGAGACAACAGGCCTCTGACCCGGGCAGCATTCCATGTCAATCAGTGCTTGCAACAGTGCACTGTGCTAATTAAGAGGTCCGGCCCAATTAGACTGTGAGCGGAACCAATCCCAGTGAAGAGGACAATGGTAACTTAACACAACCATGTTTGTTTGTCTCTCTCTTCTCTGCCACCCCATGCTCCACGCTCTGTCCGTCACCTCCTACTAGTCCTCTCCATCTTTTCCACTTAGCTGGCACAAACTCCAGATACTGCACAGAGGCATCCACACAAGTGTCCCCGTCCTGGCAACCCCAGCCTCACTGACAAGAATGCGTCTATTCTGTAGCTCCACTTTGCCAAGAGTGGATGAGTAAGAGCGGCCTGTAGAAACAGCTGTTCAGGGAGTGATCAAAAGAAAGAGAGAGACTTCTTTGATTACTACCTCTTTGTTCACCCTCCACTCAAACATCCACATTCACCGAGGCCACTTTCTGAGTGGGCCACAAGCCAAGAGATTGCACAAGGCAATTGTATCCTCATTGTAATGAGAATATATTTATATCCATTTGCATTATAAAGCAATCTGCTGCAGAAAAATTCCAAACATCACTTCCCACCGATACTCATTTAAGATATAATATTTGCAGATGTCTAAAGTCTCCCATGGCACAGTCCCCACTATCCCAAGGTTCATCTTGACCCCCTCACAGCTTTGATGCAAGCTCTTTTGGTGTTTGTCACTGAAGAGTGAATATGTAGCCTTGGTAACAGTTACCCTCTTCTTGAGTCTGCTGGGTTGATATGCCCTCTCCCAGGATTCAAGCAGGAAGCTCCACCCTGATCCAAGCATGTTTATTTTGGCTCAGACTGAAACGCATAGAGGACTAGATTAAACTCCTTCCTTCTATCTGCTGATCATCTTTACTACATCTGGAAGTGAGGTGACACCAGTTTTTACCACCGCATCACATTTCAAGCAATACTGTCTCTTGCTTTTGCCTTTTCATAAAGGCAAAAGCAATTCAGTCGCATTATAGTTTTTTCCAGAATGGTCACAGTAGGCGTAAAGGGTTGTTTTACTTAAAAGTGTTTACTTAAAAGTTAAACACACATACAATATAAAAAAGCCACTTCTGCAGATCCAGAAGTTCAGTCTGAACTTAATGCATATATGCCTACATTTCCATAAAGTTATGCTTCTTAAACTTTAAATGCCCAAACCATTTTGTGAACTTCTCGAAATTGATGAACTACTAATAATAAAATAGTGCATTCAGATGTTTATAACTGCCACAACATACACAGGTAATGTGTGTATAAAAGGCCCTCATATCCAGCACCTTTTTGTCTGTGTTTGCCATAAGCCAAACTCCTGGAACAAATGAACTCAAATGCTTTTCACTGGAAATCTTTTGTTGGGAGGAAAATCACAGAAAAGTCTTGTGTAAGACATCCACCTAGTTATTTGGTGGGCTTGTTAACACAGCGCAGAGAGTAGTCATTTTTCTAGGCATGCCTGAGCACGGCAGATCTTGGGAGTTCCCGTTCTGCCCCCTTTGCCTACTCAAACTCCACCATGGTTTCTCATCTCCATCTAATAAACTCACAGTCATACTCTTCAAATCAGATGTGGCAAAGTGAGTCAATCAGTTTATTAAGTTGGGCGTGCCAGCCTACATTAACTCTAAAGCATCTGACCATGAGCAAGTTGCTGAATAAATATTTGGCCTCAGGCTCCCTCCTACCTCCACTCCCTTGTCTTATGTGCAAGCTTTTCTACTGAATCTGGTCTCCTCTGGGAAGCGATGACAGCATGAAAGTCTTGTCCAGGAAACAAGGAATATGCTTTGCGTTGAGCAGTGACTCCTTGCCAGGGGTACTTGCGTAAGCCAGTTAATATGAAATAATGTAGGACATGTTGCCTGTAACATTGGATTAGACTGTTTGACGTATTTTGGAAACTAAAAAGAGTTTTTGGTCAGAATAAGTGGTGTTGTTAGCAAATGCAATGCCACATCAAGTTCCAGAAAAGCTTATTCTCGACTCCTGTTGTATTCTGTAGTTGTTTGACAGAGGAGGCATGAACATGAGAGCTAAGGAACATGATATCTTAGCATTATTACCTGAAATAACCCCTTGAAATAATCCACAGGGGGTACCTCTGTAGTTGCTTGGGGTAGAACAAATGTATTAATTGAATATAAACTGTTATTGAGTTGAAAACTTGGATTGTGAATGCTTACATGAAAATCACAGCTTCCTTTGCACTTATGTTTTTTTTACATGACAATGGTGATCTCAGGTGTTACTTGAAGGCTACTACTGTACCACCCACAGTGTGGAAGGCCACAATGCGAGAGACAGTGCCCCCACTAGACAGGCCTCTCTGTGTTTGCCATGCTGTCGAGTCCTTGCCAGTGTCCCTCGCTAATGAATGGACATTTAATGATCTGAGAGGGCCATTCAATTGAGTGGAAAATGTGCAGGTCTGTAGCATCGCTCTTGTTCACTCTCCCTCTCTTTCTGTGCTTCACTTGTCGTGGGAAACAAAGGGTCCGGCTCTGTATTCATGCACATAGTGGATAGCAGAGGAATGGATTCACATACTGGCTCAAGAGGAGGCTGAACACACACACACACACACACACACACACACACACACACACACACACACACACACACACACACACACAAACACACACACACACACACACACACACACACACACACACACACACACACACACACACACACACACACACACACGGCATGTATGGCCGACAAAGTTTTCTTTTACAGAGGCAAATTTTTTTAAATGGACACCCCAACACACTGTGCTGTCCCCATGCCTCTTCCTGATGTTGGCACACTATATATTCCTGAAGCGTGTCCGCCAACAATGCAACTTCTTGCAAAAGGATGCTATTTTAAGGAAATGTATTCTCAAATCTATTTTCATTATTACTCTTATTACTGTCTTATTCTAAAGATTGCCACTGATGTCGCAAGACCACTAAAGAAGAAAACAGGACGTATCTAAAGATGTGTATTTTTGTGTGTTTCTTGTTTTTGTCAAGATATGTATGTAAGACTATACCAGCTGAATCAAAGCAGTGCTATTTGACCCATAGGTTTATTTTGTAACGCACCTCTGCCGCTCTGAATTGAACTAGCATTCGCTGAGGTGTGAGGAACAGACGACCACCAACTCAGAGACACACTGCTTCATTAGCGTGAACTTTTAGGGTTCTTCTTAGCTTGAGGGAAATCGTCCGTGTTTACTGACAGGTAAACAAGGAATCGTATCTTATCATTTTATTGTTGCTATAGAAACCAGAGTTTCCTCTTAAGACTTATTCAAAAAGTTGCTAGGAACAACTTTTACTAAACAACTGTGAGAAATCCTAATCTAAGAGAAAAGGTGGGGTTGACACACACTGCTACACTAACTAATGTATTTTAACAAGGATGAAGGCTCACTCCTTCATCATAAATCACCTGAACACACAGACTGTGTATTTACATCCCCGTACATTTATTAACATTACAGCAGCTTCACCAGCAATCAAATTTGGATCGTCTGTCAATCTCATCACACTCAAAATAAACAAAGAACATAGACTGCAGACTTGGCTGTTGAAAACCAACATATGTGTTCAATAGAAGCCCATGTTCCAACATTTATTTGCAGGTCATACTAGCCTAGTCGTAAACAAAATGGCACCATGCGGTTACAGGGGATCCAATCCAAACAGCCGATCCAAAGACGAAAGGAAGAAAAATCCTGTTAGTGTTTATAAGAGGTCTCTGGTCATCACCAAAGAAACTTGTAGGGGTCGGGCAACCAGACAGCCTATATACTGCTAACACAAGGCGGAGGCTTTGTAAGGAGCATTGTAAATCATAGCAACTGATTTTACCACAGGAGGTGGGGGGGGGGGGGGGGGGGGGTGTGTTTGCTGGTCAGAGTCACAGCAGTTACCGTCCAGATTGTGCCATTATTCAATGGCCTGTCCACCAGATTACATTAGGCTCGGTCACAGCACCATGCATCAGATTTACTGCCCTATATATTCACCTATTATGCAGGGTGAAGAATAGAGGGGCTGTTAAAAATTGGATTAAGTGAATGTAGATAGGAATATAATTGTCCAGTTTGTCAATGTGACTTTCAGACACAATTGTAAGCCAATCTTTCCTGTCAGTTCATGATATATCATCTACAAAGATAAGAGACTTGTGTTAGCCACAAGGGTGTGTGTATGTGTGTGTGTGTGTGAGTGCATATGTGCGTGCGTGCGTGTGTGTGTGTGTGTGTGTGTGTGTGTGTGTGTGTGTTGCTGCTGTGTACCCATAAAGGCAATGAAGCACTTGCTGAAAGTAGGGATTGTTTAGGTCCCAGAGACAGATAGCGGCTCCTTTGGTAAACATTGCAGACAAGTGATGGTTTGGTCTTCACAGGGTTGTTAAGTATCAAGTTCTGAGTTAATGCTTCCCATAGGAGGAGGGGAAAATCTGGCCCAAGGTGACATGCTCTCCTGACCTTTGAGTCTGTGCAACAGCCAGTCCTTGCATGGTATTGAAGAAAATGAACACAGTGAGAGTCCTGTTATGATTGAGCTCTGGGTAAAGGTTAAGCTGGTGCCTCTCCTTAGAAAGATAGCCCCTTCACCCACCCACTCTCTCTCCCTCTCTCTCTCTTGCTGACATACAGCTAAGCCACACTAGATGAATTATAAATATAGAGTATTAAGTATTTTTGTGGTGGTTATTGCTTTTTCTACCTTTCAGTGTAAGAGCTCATGCCCAAGGTTATCAGGCCTCTGGGCGTAGAGCCAAATAACACCCAGCCTCCCCTCAAACATTTCTTCCTCTACCTGTGAATCCTCCGCACACAATCTACAGTAGTTCTTTTCGAACAAAAGTGTCTCAACGGGGCAGAGAAAGGAATGCTGCACAGAGTGACTCCCTTTTTAATGATTAAACACTAGTGAGAGAGTGCTATTGTACATCAAGTGTTTTAATGCCATCCCCTTCCATTCTTCACACATTCCTAACACTGTTAATGCAACATTTCCAGAAAGTGAAGGAAAGGTTTGGGAAAGGGAATTTATGTTTATTGTTTGTACATTTTTTTGCTGCCAATGGTTTGTCTCATTGCTTTAAAGTGCTGTAAAACCGACAAGAGAATACAGGTCAAATGAACTACTCTGCTTTAAGTGCATTTTTAGCGAGTTATAAGTCCATTAAGAAAATGCATTTCAGGTTCAACGTTTTTTTAAATGTTCTGATACTGTGAGTTGTTGTACATCACTGATTGGTTTGGAACTTCTAAATAGAGAGACAGGGAAATGGTGGAGGGCTTATTGTTATGCCTGCATGTTGTATTTAAAACATGAGTTTGTGTAACAGCTGTTTTGTTTCCACAATACAGAGAGTATGTCTCCCATCGCTCTATCTGTCTGCCTGAAAGCTAAGCTGAAAAACAGGTGCCACAGGACAGTGGGAGAGTGTTCAGAAGCCACGCCTTCCACCTCAGGCTATACATTCCTACACTTTGCACGAACTGGAGACTTGAAGAGCAACGAGACCTTGTGTGGGTCCCAAACCCCTGCTGCATTTCCTTCCTGCCACACACACACACACACACACACACACACACACACACACACACACACACCAAACAGTCAAAGAAATGCATATGTTTATGCTGACAGACAGCCCCCGCACTTGTGAACATACACGCATATGCACACATATGTCCATGCTGCACACATGCATACAGATGCTCAACCAATGAACCCACCCCCCAATGAACATTTTAGTGATTTAACAACCAAAACAAGGAGGATGAAAAGCCAAGAAAGTCAGAGAAGTCATGAAACACAATTTTTACACAAAGACAGATTGTATGGAGATGTATCAAATAACAGACCAGTTGCTCTATATCAGATATATAGAGAAAACATATGTAGTAGAATAGGGGATGTGATAATGGGAATTCCATCCTGTATCTTGAATCCAAAGATCTGTATAAAATGCATCTGTAACTGAGGAAATACAGATACAGTACACCATTGGTCAGGGCAGATATTAGATAATAGATAATGAAATTGTTTTTACAGTACACTCCTTTCATACCAAAAGAGATTGCTGGATAAGCCAGTGTCAGTTGTTTGCCCACTGTTGTGCACATTTGTTAGGAGAAAGTACACAAATAGACGCAATGCTGATAAGATTGTGATCCTTTCACCATGTGGACTGTCATGCTTTTATACAGTACTAGTTGTTATCTCATTGAGTGGGAGCAGAGGATGAGAGGACACTAACCTATTCAGCCAGCAGCTTAGCAAACAAAACAAATTGACGAATTATTAGATGTTGCTCATGTGTTATTTATAATTTTGCTCTAAAATTAGATTTCATCGGTGCCAGACAGTTCAAGTTACCACAGGAAAGTATGGAGTTCATTATCTTTTGTCTCCGCTGGGTATTCAAAAGATCTCTTGTAATTTAGTGCCATGAAAGGTCTCCTCTCTTAACTAACAATAACATGGCTTTTTTGTAAAGCTGTATTTTATTTGTGTGATTTTGCTGAATGTGATTGCAATAATGTGTTTATCTCCCTGTGGTAAATTCCTGGTTTTAGTCGACAGAACTGAGAAGATCATGTTTTATTCCTATGAAAGGTCATCTGAGCCTAGCAGGAGTCCTGGCCGGAGTTTAAACAGACCACACTGTCTCCCCCCACAGACGATACCACTGCTCAGAACATACTGGCTTCATAGCAACTCCGAGCTCCATGGCAACGGCTGGCTCTGTCATCGCCACGGAGCGAAGACTCGGTGTGAGAGCGTGCTGTGTTTCATATTCAACCAATGTCCTGCTCTGTATGTTCTGTTCGCCCGTCTAGCTAATGTGGATTAATATTCATAGAAATTCAACACAAGGCTAACATCTAGTTATTTTGAGGCAACTGAGGTTTTTATGTGGTTTATTTTCATGCTTACAAGGCTACACTGTGCATTTCTCGTGTCACATCTTCAGTGTAACTCATTGCCTGAAGATTTTTCACAAAGCCTATTGAGTGAGTACAGCAACCAGCCAGGGAGATAAGTCTAATGGGACCATTATGGAGTAGACTGTTGCACTCAGTCTTTGCATTTCCTCTGCTCGGGCTACAGCGCTCACCATATACACAAGCCGGTCTATTTCCACTATCGCGCATTCACATCAGGAACTCTGCATAGCCTCCCACTCACCCACCACCCCATCAGCCTTCAGCACTGTTTCGAAGGATGCCTTGAGAGCACTCTGTGGAGCCATTCAGGATATACGACAAACCACAAAGCAGCAGGAAAGTTGAGCGGGAAGATGTTATAAGTATGCAGGCTTAACCTCCTCAATTAAATGGATATTATGAGGCACAAAGAAAAACATAGGAATAATAAGAAGAGGGGGATTTTTTTTTCTGGGGCGATATGGTGATGGGGGAGGATGGTGGTGGGTTGGGTGAGGGAAAAAAACAGGAAACTGGGAGATAAATTGCAAATTACATTCCATGTGTGTTGTGTGGGCTAAAGCTGGAGGGTTGCACAGCAGAGGTCTCTGGGGGCAGCAGCAACTGCATTCGGGCCTTTGTCCCCATGGTTCACATAGGCTGGTGTTGGCTTACATTTGGGCCAGGGGAATACTGTACAGATGTTAATGGCAAGACACTTTTTTTCTCTGCTGTTCTGCTGAAAGGAGAATTAATGTAAAATCAAAGCTCTTGGTAAAAAGACTTGTCAGCTACTCTGTACAAACTTGCTGATTTTTTTTTATTACCGGGTGACTGTCAGTGCAATTACACACCTAATGCTTTTTCTGCCACTAAGGAAGAAATGCAGTTTGGCAGTATCAGCTGTCACCTTTCCAAAGTGATACTTTTCAAAAGTCAAAAGGGTGTGTCTCAGACCCAGCGGGGTTAATGATCAGTAGCCCTTTAACCAGACACATGGGAATTCATCACATTTTTTTAACCTGTATTTATTCAAGGGAGTTTCTCTTTGAGCAATACTTAATTTTTCAGGAACGCCCTGATCACATTCACACAGTTATACATTCATACCTGGAAGCTGCCTAGTACAACCACATTCTGATCTGCTAGCCACTGAGCTCCACTAGAGCAGTTGGCGTTAAGGGCCTTGCTCAAGGGCACATGGTGCAAAATGAAGGTGGGAGGTCAGATTTCTCTTCTGTTGTGGTTTGGTTGCTTTGAATTCCTCTGTGCTAATGTCTCTCTCGGTACATTTGTCTTGTGTGGAGTCAGTGCAGTCAAGCTGGCTCTTTATTTCCAGGATCTCATGGCTCTGTTCAACGTCAGTGTTGCGCTAGATGCATGTCTCTGATAGGGCAACAACAGGATGTTGACACTATATACACTGGCATGTTGTGCAGTCACCACTGGGCTGAAAACTATTTACAGAGTAGATAATATGAAAATGCAAATGCAAAGTTTAAGCCTGGTTTAACTGTGTTTGTGAAAAAAAGTGTGTGTGATTCCAGACATACAGGCCAGGATGGTCATATTTAGGGATATTGGAGCTTTTTTTGTTTACCTTGTATAGTGAGAGACAGAGACATGACCTCCAACAAAGATTATGAGGCAGATTTAAAGCTACAATCTGTGGAATGCATCCTAACCAGTTGAATACAGTGTTCTTTCACTGTTTTGTTATATACCTTCCTGAAATCAAAAGGAATGTTATATGGCAATGCTATTTGACACAGAACATGCACTGAAGTAAGGAACTTTGAACAGCACAGTTGTCCATATCAAAATTGTAAAAACCCGAGCCGAATGCACTAAATACTTAAGGCAATGTTTCTTGAAGCATACAGAAGAAAAACCTTTCGCAGTCAGCCTGTGGAATGTGTGCAGTGAACTACATTCTGCATAGGGTATTATTTCAGAATGGAGGAGAGATTACCTCTGGGTGAGAGAAACTCCTCTAGCATGAGGAGATGCTGAGTGTGAGCTCAGCTCATCAATTAGAGGAGGTCAACAATGCCAGATTTTAGCCAGGAGTCAGCCATAAAGTAGACATGATGAAAGGTCTCACATCACTGTGGAGATACAAGCAAATTGGGAGTACATGGAGCTGCAGCTGGTCTCTCAACACCAGGGGTTCTAAAGAAAGACAGAAAAAAAAGGAGCGGGTGCGTAGGGGGGATTCAAGGAAAGTAAAGGATACTTAAAAAAACTCTGGCTTGTTGCATGACCTCTCTAAGGGGATTAAGGGTTTAATGAACTGCCTATTGGAGGCCAGGAGTTTGAGTGATAGGCAATGGAGCAGGGCAGAGGGTGGCTGTCACAAGAGAGCTCATGTGAAGGCGTCTTATAGTGGGCTTGGAAAAGTCGTGACCCTCATAATAAAGTCCCTCAAACACAAAACATCCCACATTGAGCTAACTCAAATAAAACACTGATAATTTGATTAAAATGTGAGAATTGATCTTAATATTTCTGATTAACAGAAACACTAAAACCTATCCAACACTGTGCAGATGTACTTACATTTACATATAATTTCTGATGTGTGTTTACAAGAAATGTTGTCTGTTGTAATTTTATCATGGTCATAAAAGGAAACCATTGAAAATAATTGACAAGTGAGCTCATTTAAATGGGGATACATTTGGATTGAAATCCGAAAGGTGTATTGACATTAAAATTAAATTCAAAATTAGATTCAAAATGTCGAGTATATTGCTGAAGGGAATATTCAAATACCGTATTAAAATTTTACAAAAGCATACATTTTACAAAAAGGTCGTTCAGAAAAGCGGTTTGCAAGTTGTTGCTCTTCAAGTGGCACAACATCTGTAAAGCAGAATGTAGTTCTGTGAGACCAAATGAATTAAAAACCAATGGGAGAGACGGCTCATCGTGGAAACGCAGGCTGTATGTGCACTTGTTTCAGATGGGTGTGGAGAGGAAGGAAAAGAGCAGGGGAGGGCACCAGAGAGAGGCAGAGGCAAGCAAACACCGACACCTAGGCAGTGAAGCTCAAGAGTGCGAGGGGGACAGCCGGCTCTCGATGGGGAGGTATCTGTGAAGCGCAACCTACCTGTTGGAGCTCATTACGGGGGGACTGCCGCTCCGGACCCACGCTGATCGTGGATCTGCGGGAAGGCTATAGTGCACTTTGCGAAGGATGAACAGCCCAAAAATGTCTCCAAGACTATTCCTCTGCGCTGTGATTGCTGTGTACCACGGGACGCAAACCTGCAGTGGATTTAATATAGATAAACAGTTTCCTGTGATCAAAGTGGGGAAAACCAAAGGGAGCTTCTTTGGATTCTCAGTCGCAATGCATGAACAGACGGAAGGCTCCAGACAATACCTGTAAGTTGTCATCTGTGCATGTCCCAGAAAACGCTCAACTTCAGTCGCATTTACAGGTTCAAATAATGTCCGTGTTCAAACAGGCTACGCACCTGCTTCGGCCCGGTAGGCGGATCGAACAACTACCATTTTATCCGCCTCATAGGCGCTTATTGTGGTCGTTTCATGTCCACTAGTGTGCAAAACCCGGGATGTTGGAGTCTACAGTATACTGGGTTAAAAAAGAAAACACCTGCTGCCCATTTATAAACTGAGTTTTACGCACTTGTTAAACAAGTGTTTTTCTACACGTAAAGCAGTTCTCTCTATTAAACCACTGCTGTAAATCTCTGCAGATTTATTTAAGCTACATCCAGAGACAATACCTTTATCAAAAATATCCCAAACAGGGTTTCTGTGCAGTGTGCTCCTTCTGATAGTAAAATAAGGTAAAAGAAAGTCTTGTAACTGGGCGTGCAGAAGTTAGGCTATTACCTGGGTCATTTTTTATTTATTTGTTTTTAAAGTGAGGTTAAGAAGAGGTTAAATACGCATCTGAGCTATATCTGAGCTATATAAGATGTTGCAGTTTTCATAAATATTTTAATTTGCCAAACAAATTCTCATATATTTGTATTGCGTTTCTGGCTACATGACATGCCAGTCCAACACCACCAAAAATCCTCCAATCACTGCTGTGTCACTGCAGCAAACATCCCTCAAACTTGACTCAAACATGCTTAAATGATAAGACATCATTCCTCTTATATGCTTTGAGTAACTTATGTAGCTGGAGGTGAAACAGCTGGGCCAGGTGGACTGTACAGCTTTGGGGCTTGTCACTACTGTGGAGTTCAATACACAAGAGCATGTCAGCATGTGAAATAAGTATTAATATTGTAGCAAAAGGTATGTCATATCAGTCTAATGGGTTCCTGTATTGCCCTTTCTGTGTATTTACTGTAGGACAGGAGTGTGTATATTCCTCCATTATGGGCTGCACAGAAAGCTGTTGCATAGCCTGCTCTACTTTCTTTCCACCTATCCTCAGGCTATTGTATTCAGCTTAGACAGAAGTGGGCTTGTGTTTCCCAATAAAGGTATTCATTGGCCTGTAACACTTGTAGGTTGTGTTTGCCAAGACATATATGCTCATGTGCAGTTAACAGCATTTGGTACCCTTTACATACAAGTAAATGCTTTTTCTTAAAGGAATAATTTATGTTCAAGGACAAAAATGTGCGTGACACATCTTTCCTGTTCTTTGTATACAGCGTCTTTGATGAAAGGTCCTCAATCTTTATCATTGTTTAGTGTAGGATTTCCCTTGGCCAATTACAGTGGCCCCTCTCATCCTTCCACATCCATGATCACACAGTGTGTTCATAACTCGCTGTTATATGTGACCTTGTTCTGCTTTGAAGAGTAACGCAGGAAGTTGATTGCAAACCAGATCCCGCTTGCTCTGTGTTTTCACCATTGAAGTGAGTCAGAATGTGACGTTTATCAGCCTAATCTCTGCAAAGTGGCAGATATGTGATCAATGTGCCGGGTCCCCAGAGGGATGGAGTCAACGTCCACAGACTGCAACCCAAGAAGGGGACCACATGGCAGTGGTAATGAGACTGGAGGTCTGTAGGGACAAGGAGGCACTGAGAAGACTCACTGGCCTGCTGCAAGCTGAAAGGTTTAAGCAACAATGTGCTCAGTTCTGCACTGCAGCTTACATCTGATTTGGTTAATAAACAGTATATCCGTAATTGCTGTGAGCTGACTGATTAGCACAAAGTCCACTTACACAATACCTAAAACATTATTAAGTTCAAGAATCTCAGCATGGTAGGGTGAGGTGGAGTGGAAGTTGAAGTAAGGGCAAGTTCTTTTTCCTATTCATTTGGTAATTACGGATGCATTACAGGACTAAATGCTATGTACAAGCCTGTGGACCTGGTTTAAATTTGGGTTCACCCATTTTCCTCCTTAATTAGTTGCATTCTCATGTGAAAAAAGTCAGGTGAAATGAACTCACACCAATAGTACAGGCACAACAAATCAGTATGTTTTAAGTTGTTGTCTTAGTTGCTTGACATTGGCAAAGAAACTAAGGCAATACATGATGACAATGATGCCAGCAACAACAAAAAAAGAAGTGGATCCAGTGAATTTGCTCGACTTGGCTCAGGATGTGTTTTGGTACAATGTGTTACTTGTGTCCCAGTTCTGAATTTGGAGAAGTGAGACTACAGATATATCTGATGGAAAAGAACTCTGACATTTCCACTTGCCATGTGAACTATATGACTCAAAATAAAAAATATTAACCTAGCAACTTGCCATCAGGTTCTTCCCCTTTCAGTTTTAAGAATGAAATTCCTTTCTCATTGTCAACACTTGTTTTGACCAGTGGAGTGTTTTTTTTCTTCCAATGGTATCTTCTGTTTCACCAGTGTCCTCGCTAACAGCCTAATAATGTTATTTGTAATCTTTAGAGCCAACAATATTCACTAAAGACTGTGTTCAAGCCCTGAGAAACAATTCTGTAAAGACACATAAGAATGTGCTAATAGTGTCTCCCATGTTTGAGTTGGGCTGGTTTTACAGTTCTGTCTGTTTCCTCTGTGTTGTCTGAGTTGTTTTGTGGCCCCGGATCTGTGTCACTGCACCACAGAGCTGTTAGCTGCAGTTTTCCTCATGATTGGAGGCAGCTTGAGTCTGAATATTTGAGAAATGCAAGCATATAAACCAGTTGTGACATGTGCAATGTTTAAAGTAAGTATTCTTTGTGCTTACATGAGTCAGACAGAGTACAAGATAAAAGTCAGATGTTTTCCCACTCCCAGTTCTGCAATAAAATGAGTGCAATAAAGTTTTTTTCCTCAACCGTTCCTTAAGATGCAACCCATTATCCAATTAGTCTAAATCTAGCAGTGTATTTTGGCTCAACTGAAGCAATTTAAAAAATGTATTTTGAATTGAGGATGGGTGGGGTTGTGACCAATTAGTAGACTGATATTACTTGTTGCTGGGGAAGGGCTGCACCTGAATAATCTAGAAGATACCTGAGGCCAATTTGTCCACTCCCCTCTTCTCTTTGAATCACCCATTTAAGGTCTCAGAGAGATATTTTGCCCTAAGAGAGCTTTTTTTTGTTCTCTGTTGTAGCAGGGAGGAGGGACTGGGTAGTCAGCTGGCCACCTATTGGCTCTTCCAGTCCCTTGACCCCATGGTATGCCTGGAATGTATTACCCTTCTCTGCACAGTCACAACCTGCCAGGTTTCAGGTTGAGACAAGACAGGAGTGAGAATGGTGATCTGGGGACTATTGGGGAACACACACAATAACCCTCCAACATTTAAAGTGATTCCCTTCCTTTTCCAGACTCCTTCATTTTACAGCCAAGAGCCTCTTAGACCTCAGAGGAAGAATTTAATTCCTCTGACTGATGAATATTTAATCAGAGTTGAGGTGCCTCCGCCTTTTTCAGCTCATCTCTGTCTGACTACAGCAGCCCGAGGCCATGAAAGTCAGCCATTTAATTTGACGGGGGCTTCCCCTCTGTGCTGTGAGGTGCAGATTACACAGGTCGACCTGCTGTAAGGTTTATAGGCACAAACAGTCTGATGTTCAGTGCAAACATGTACAGCAATATGTTCTGCTTTTTCTTCCAACCTCCTGCAGTTTGACAGGATTAAACATTAAATTATGATTTACTTTTGCAGAGTTAAAGAACAGGTTCACATTTGTTCACGTCTGTGTGAGAACAACAGTTAGGTGCCCAAATGAATATGGAAACATATTTTGCTCGTTGTGATCGTCCCTCCTGGTTATACTGACCATTAGAAGATCCCCTCGAAATTACAATGTAAGTGATTGGGAACAAAATCTGCAGTCCTCGTTTTGAGCAAAAGTGCACCTAACACTTTATCTGAATAACTAAAAAATGTTGACTTGATTTAACTCATATTAGCTTCAAATAAATAAATAAAAATTGGTTGCAGGGCTGTGTGAATTTATCCTTTAATGTAAAGCAGCAGGTGAGGATTATGTTTGATACAGAGCTTTTTTTGATATTCCTCCCCATGTAATACATTTCAGTTTAAGCTAGTTAAATACATATATTTTGCTGCTTTAGTGTGGTAGTGTGATTTCTATGTCAACATATTTTCATGTGCAAGAACATGATTGTGTATTGGCCTATGAGCTTTTACAAGCATGCACAATGTAGACAACACATAATGACTGCACTGCTGTTGTGTTGCTCCTTTCACTGCACAGCAGCTAAGTGTAATACTCAAAAGGTAGTGTCAAATTAACAGAATGACCTAATGTGTTATGTGCTGTGCTGTAACACAGGCTAATGTAAATGATGCAGGTGGGTATGTGTAACTTTGGCAGTGATCCAACATTCCCCATCATGCCCTAGAAATGCTAGTGGTCTTTGTGTCTGCAGTAGGCCTTTCAGAGCCCTGGTGTCATTGCACAGTGAAACACTTTCAGATAAAAATCCTGTGTTGTTCATTAGACCCTCATCCATGTATTACATGAAAGCCAGCCGGATGTTACTGATGTGTACTTCCATTGTTCAAATATTGTTAAAAATGTGTCGGTTGACATGCTTCCTTGCCACAAAGAGCGTATAAAAAGCAGAGGGAAAATTTAGAGGCCACAAGTATGTAATGAGGCATTACAAAAAGTTTTATGACACTCCTTTCTAATTTATTGTATTCTAAGTCGACCCACGGCACCTGCAAATGTTGGTGCAAGTGTAAGTTTGTCCATAGTGACTGGCCCTAATCTTTAAGGTGTTTATTGCCTGTGTCCAATCAGTTGGTAATGGCATGAGTCGCATTTTGTGTAGCAGCCGAATGAATGACGGCTTCTAATAACATGCTGAAATGGATCCCAGCGGGACCTCGGGCCCCCTGCTAATCTCCACATAGGAGAATCTCTTTGGTGGGGCTTTCACTGAAAATACCTGCAGTGAAGACTGTTTCAATCCCTAACAAAACTGTAAGAGATCCCTTTTTTCTCCCGTGGTTGTACAAATGCACTGAAACAGCAGGGAATTGAAGCTCCTGTAGCTGGCCTTTGGGCTAATGACGGCTGCCTGTAGCTAGAAAAACTATATGCTTCAATACCTTTCATGCCACTTTTCATCTTTGCAGGAGAAATGATCCGGAAGTATAGGTTTACAATTGGTATGTGTGTGTGGAAGGCAATGTATGTGGTAACTTGTGGTATTAGCTTAACAATACCTCCACCTGTATTAGCATATTATACAGTTTATTGATATACTACAAAAAGTAAAACTAAACATGTCATCGATAAAGAGCCAGTTCCAGTGGTCTTTATTGGAAGTTTTCCATGCCACAGCAGGTCAAAGCAGATGTTTCATGCACACACCTGTGCTGCTTTATTATGAGCTGAGTAATATCTCTGAAACTTGGCACTAACCAGACATGCTAAAAGTGTTGCTGTCAGCTCCATTCTAACTGTGAGGTAGTCCATCTGTAACCCATATCCACTCTTTAACATCAGGGGTCAAAATGTTAATGGAAATACTGTTACTGATACTGCCAGTCTCTTGTGAGTTCTGCTATGTGTGCATGGTGTGAGGCTGAGGCATGGATGTGAACTGGTGTGGTGTCGGGGTCTGATAAACATGTGTCCAGGCTCAATCCAGCTGTGTGTGTGTGTGTATGTGTGTGTGTGTGTGTGTGTGTGTGTGTGTGTGTGTGTGTGTGTGTGTGTGTGTGTGTGTGTGTGTGTGTGTGTGTGTGTGTGTGTGTGTGTGTGCGTTTTCATGTGTGTGTTTTTCTGTTTATATGCATACCTGTATGTTTATTTCTCCCTGTCAGTTTGCTAGATAGCATGTTTGTATGTGTGTGTTTTATCATGTGTAGGAGTGCTGTAGGAGCAGTTGGGGAGCCACAGTCAACACCTGACATCATTCATCCAGTAACAGCAAACACTGGGTGGACATAGTTAGCAGGCTAACCTACAGGCATAATCCAAAATAACATTGTCCTTGTCAGACATGGTTTTACTTGTTGCTAATGAAAAGTGAGTTAGTATATTATCAGGGGATGACCTGCCATGTTTAATTTGTCACACAGGGTCTAAATGAGTTTGCTCTCCTGTTACTGTTTCACCAATGGCAGATGGTGGTCTTCAAACAGGATGTTTGTCCAGCTGAGATACCCTGTCAGACTGGTGCGTGTGTGTGTGTGTGTGTGTGTGTGTGTGTGTGTGTGTGTGTGTGTGTGTGTGTGTGTGTGTGTGTGTGTGTGTGTGTGTGTGTGTGTGTGTGTGTGTGTGTGTGTGTGTGTGTGTGTGTGGCGAACACAGGTGCAGACTGATTTAATATCATCGGATACTATTTGATTCTTCTGCACCATTTCCTCTTTTGATCAACAGTTACATTTCATTTCATTTCGATCAAATGTTTCCCCTCATTTTAAATTTCCATTCATACTAATGATGACTGTGTTTAATTTCTGATATATTTCATGCTCTTCTGTTTAAAATAGCTAAAATGTGAAAGTCATATGTGGCTGAAAGTAGTCTCGGAAGACTTGGCAAGTCCACTTGCTCATCCATTTAGCTCTGAACTGCAGTAGCAGTCGATGAGGTCAGTGAAATGTACCTAAGAAAAAAAACAAACAAAGATTTTAAGGCTTTCAGAAACACTGATTAAAAAAGAGAGGAAAAGGAAAAGCAGTCAAGTTGGCTACTGCTTTTGTGAAAATAGGCGTGCCTACAGTTTACCACTAACTTCCTTCTCCATGTGTATGTTTGAATTGTTAATAATTGACCCCCTTTGGCAGTGATACTGAGGCATATTGTAGTCTCTTTCCCCTTTTAGGACTGTAAGAGAGTAGATCATATCATGTGGTTGTTAGATTAGTTTGTTATTGTGTAATCATCGTACACATTTCAGTTTTCTGTACGTAAAAGCCTACAAATTTTGTTATAAAAGTAATTTATTTACATCAACGAAAAGTTTGGTTTCATTTCATGAATTAAAGTGGAACATAGTTACATTTTGTCAATTTTCTTTACATGATTTAGACATACTGTGCATTTGCCTTATGTCTTGATATATATATTAGAGCTGCAACAGTTAGGCGATTAATCAATTAGTTGTGAACTATCAAATTAATCACCAACTATTTTGAAAAATGAATTAACCATTTTAAGTATTTGTTTAAGGAGTGAATTTCTCTAATTCCAGTTTCTCAAGCGTGAATATTTTCTAGTTTCTTTACTTCTCTATGGTAGTAAACTGAATATCTTTGAGGTTGGGAATTGTTGGTCGGAACAAAACAAGACATTTGAGGAAATCATCTGCTATCTTGAGAGACAGCAAATAATTTTTAGTTGCAGCCTGAATATATATCAGTAGTGGACAATACCCCTTATTAGTATTGTGACAAAGATTCACACTATATTGCCCAGCCCTTAGACAATGAGTAGACCAGGTGCATGGGGCGGCATGTCTGTGTGACCAATTCTACTTGCAGCAGGTTAATTTATCACTATTTGTCCAGAGACGACTCATCTGTTAGCCATGTCCTGTACGTGCAGATACATAGTCAATGTTTTAGCACTAAGGTGTGCTTACTGTGAATAGTCCGATAGCAATGTGCGTGCTCACACCCACCTACTGCTTTGTGAGTGTTTCCTGGAAGTACAAGGAACTGAACAACTATTGTAATACAGTGAAACCATAGTGGGTACAGAGCAGTTACAGACAGGAAAAAAAACACTAACTCATCCTGTGATTTCATGCCACCTTACCTTCAGCACAGCAATAGCAGACCACACTGTATCAACGTCATCTCCTCTTTCAGTAAAGTCATAACATCATTATAAGAGCATAAAAAGATCTCAGCCCTGGTCTCGTCTTGTCCTCATGCTTAATTCAATCTGCAAATTGAGTCGCTCCATTCAATATTATCTAAATTTATTTGCTTAGTGGGTCTAAGTGGTGATGTTTTTTCTGGAATCGATATTAGTGGCGTGTATTGCAATAGCTTTATATCATCCTGAAAAAATACTGAGGATGTAGTAACAGTGTGTGCTTGTTTGTATAGCTGTGTGTGTCAATTAAATAGATTTAGGATTAGGGATGAGGATTAATAGCTCTTTATGTGCCTGTTCCTTGCCTGTACTTGTTTGGTAATTTGGTGACCTGTCACGTGGTGCGATGAGAAGAAATACATATGGGGAGTGTCAATGCAAACCATCATGTTTGACCAGGTTTTGTGCTGTCTTGGACCCAGTCAACAGTGTGTATTGTCCTGGAACATTTCATCATCTCCGAAAATTGCAGCTCCTTTTATGTTTTGCTCATTTCACTTTTTTCCTTCAACAAGCTGAATGTTCGTCATGACATATTGTACATCATCATCCACAGCGGCTTGCCCATAGAAAGGTCTTGCCTTTCAGCTGATTGATTCCCTGTTCAGCCTTTTAAAGGAAGCAGGTGTGCTTTCTGTCTCTAATGTTAGTTGTACGATTTGTCAAAATGTGAACACACTCTCCACTTCCATTTATAACCTTGATTAAAACCTGAATTGTTACAGTTTTTAAAGCTTCCAAAAACCTTTCTCTCTTTTTCACCTTAGTGAACCTGCTCAGGGCTGTCCTTTTCCATCAAACCACTCTGTGTATCCTCATCTGACAACACCTTGTTACCAGGGGCAACAGCTACATGCGTCTGCTTGTTTCCAATGAGTCCGCCCAAACTGTAGCCAGAAGAATCACATTTTTAATTGCAGAAGCGGTAGACCTGTGGTTCTACATGATGTACAGACTGCTCATGTAACTTTGCAGGTTATATTTCAGAATTTGTCACTCTAATAGTTCATGCCCCATACTTTGATTCTTAAAATTCAACCATAATATTTGCATACTGTGTCTAACAGTATTGTAGAAGTGATAAAGAAGGTAGAAACACTGCAAATTTTGAGTGTAATCCCATTTCAAGATGTGGGTATATTTTAAATGGTAAACAAAATCACAGCCTAAGGGTTACATGCTTTGCGCATGATGATTTCTTGTGTTAGACATGTGGTTCAAAGAGGACTTGTATGCCTAACTGATAAAAATAGGCCCTGAGGTTCACTAAACATTTTTCTTTTTCTGTGCCCTGAGGGCTACAGCCTCACTTTGTGACAAACAGGTTACCCTAAGCCTTATCTGGACAGGTGATCTATCACTAGACTAACACATTCAGTCACACTTGAATAGTTAATAGTTGAGGATACAATGTAGAAAATACACGTCAATAAAAAGTTAGGAACGAAGTTGCCTCTTTTGCTCTTGGTCTTACTCTCATTTCCTTTTTCCATCTTGGTCTCTTTGTCAGCCACAGTCTCTCACTTATCTATTTTCAAATATTTACCCCTCTTGACATTTAAGGCATGGGCCAGCAGAGTGAAAAGTTGTGTGCCAATAGTAGACATACATCAGGTGTCTCATCACAGTCCTGTTCAGACTGGACCCAGATGAAGATGAATTTACTCTAAATGAGGCTGTATTATGCTCCTCTATAAACACGACTGACTCACCTTGCACCCTGTCTCTTCTTGTTAGTTTCACAAAAACCTGTGAGATGGAAAGAAAATCTTATCCAAAAGGGTTTAGTCATATTTAATTTAGTTAAGGTTCAGGGTTCAGTCCTGTCGACTTTATTGTGAGTCACTTGAGTAGTCAGGTTAGTTTAATTAACTACAAAGGAACTACATTTGCTCCTTTAAGTGTCTTATAGACAGATCTCTGTTTACCAAACTGACAAGAACTTGTAGTGTTTGTTTGTTTTTTAATCATCATTTTCTCTCTTTATTCTGTCTGGACTGTTTCCCCAGCCCCTCATCTCTTCCTTTCCATCCCTCCCTCACTTTATCTAAATCTCTGACTGTTTTATTCATAGTTCAGTCAGATACATGGGTGGGCAATGCTGATTAAGATGATAAGTTGACCTCTGTTTGTTTAACTAAACATCACTAATATGAATATACAGTAGTTCATCAAACTCCATTCCTTTTACTTTCTTACTCAAGATGTGAAGAATGCAGCCACACTCCACTAACCTTACCTGGGTGTGTTAGACACAGTAAATGTTAGTTTTAGCCAGCCGCTCAGATCGCTCGTTCGGCAGAAGGGGCAAATTTCAACATGTCCTGAGAGTAGGAATGCAGCTGCTGGCTGCTCACCCCCCTGCCGAATCCCTCCCTTGGGCCTTTGACAGCCTGTTTATGAGCAGGTGATGAGCAGGAAGGGAGATAGGATAGTGCACAGTGTTGCAATTGCAATAGGGAAGAATATTAGTTGTGTTGTCAAGGCTGAGTCAAATCTTTGTAATGATAGGTTTTGGTGATTTCTGTGGATGAGGATGGCTGAAAAAGTACTGATAATTAGAAAAAGTTGGTTTTCATCTGTCAGTGGCGATAGTAATATTGTTTGCATATATGAAGTAGAATCGTTCAATCGTTATGTTAGTGAGGACAGTTTATGTTAGGGGTTCTGCTTAAATAAAGTACAGTATTACATTGCAAGTTATAACATTAAAAGGTTGAAAATAGAGCTGCTCACTTTGAAAACTGCCTTCACTGTATGTGAAAACTGATGGCGTCAATCCGCAGTGTTGAATTTTCACAACAAACACAGGTGACCCACGTGTTTCTCCTGAGACAGTCAAACGACAGTGAGTATGTTTATGATGTCGGGTTAGATCAGATATTGTTGTCTGGTTTGCTGCAACAAGCAGCCAACCAATATGGAGCAGGTGTGATTAAACTGGACTCTGTGTCCATTTTCCCCCTTTTTTTCCCCTGGTAAGAGCAAAGTTCACACGCTAAGTGTTTCATAACAGACTTGCTTATTCCCTGACTTGGCCCCATTCTTTTTTGCTCTAGCTAAATGCTTTGTCTAATCTCCCATAATGAAGCTTGGTTTTTCCACAAGAATGGCTAACCTTGTAAGCCAGTGTTTTGAGACACAGTGTTCCCAAACTGCTGAAAAACTCTTTGGGTGGTCATGACTTCTGTTTTAATGGCCATGGAAAGATTGTAGAAAATCAAGTCATTTTGCAGACATGTACCATGTACTGTACAGTATCACTCACCCACTTGCTCATGTGCTTAACTTTTTCTAGTATGAGCACACACACACATACACTTACAATGTACATCACAAAGTTGGTCCTCACATTCTCCATATATCTGTCAGCCCTAGTAACGTCTACAAACCTCTGTGGAGTCTCACATGCTGTCTACATTACGAGAATGATTGCCTGAACCAAGGCCTCTTTTTCCCAGTCTGCTGGAAACTGCCGGCCCTCAGAGGCCATCTTGGTTCTTCCTGGTTGTCATCACTGTGGCAAGATAATTGATTCATTGCTGATAATGCCCTTCTGGGAGCAGAAAGAAGCCATGATTGTACCTTTCTGTTTCAAATGATGCACACATGGCTACAGGATGTCAATTTTTCATGCGTCAATGGAAAATGCATAGCTTACTCCTGTATATTGTATATTGTACTCCTGTATATATTGTATGCTTTAAAAGCATAAGATGGCATTTCACACTCATATATTCATGGCTGGTTGAAGTAAAGAGTCAAAAAAGGATAAAACGAATGCAATAGTCCCTAATCTGAGATCAGAAATGTGGTAATCTCCCAAACTGTCAGGTTTCAAATTGATAATGGGGTAATTCAATACAAGATCAGCAGCCAAATGAAACTCACATGACTGATTTCCACGCAAACTTCCTAATCTGTTCCTGTTCAGGTGACACATCAAAGAGAAAATATTTTTGTCTGGCTTGAGATGTTCTCATGATTAGATTGCAAGTGTGTATGGGGGCATTTTGTCTACATAAGAGTGTAAGACAGATGTTGTAGTGGAGTGGTAGAGCCTGGTACACAGTCTCACTCTGTCTCACTCTGTTTGGGTAGAATGAAAACTCACCATATCCTGTGTAAGCATATTCACCAACATTATATTTAAATCTTTAAATTTACCTCTTGCAAAGAATGATCTTTCCTCAAGTTGGAACAAAGTAATGTTGACTCATAACAGACGTTTGGATTTGAATGTACAATGACCTAACTGTAAAGGAAGGACATTTTTACGTCTACACCTCTTATCTGTATTTATTCATATTTATCGTGTGTGTAAGGGTGGTAGCTGCCCTGCAGCTGATATGCCCACAAGGCTGACTAACTGTTTGAATCACCACTTTCTACTGTTCACCATTGCCAGTAAAATGTCAGCAATCAACCAGCAATGCATGAATCTTAAAATCTGTACTTTGACTACTCTACTATATGCTTTTGTTTCCAGACTCGGTAGAGCAGGCTCTGTGTCACACACACTGTAAACAAGATTGTCTACACCTTCCTCCTACAAAGTGGAGCTAATAAATCTTTTGCTGACAGTAAATAGTGTGTCCCAGCACAGAGTTGTAATCCCCCTACTTCAAAGTTGTGCTGTGTGTTAAAAGGTGCTGATGTAGGGAGTGTCTGGGTGAGTGGACAAAAAGATCAGGTCCAACACTAAGAAACTAGTTTCTGTGTGTGTGTGTGTGTGTGTGTGCGTGTGCGTGTGCGTGTGTGTGTGCGTGTGTGTGTGTGCCTGTGTGTGTGTGTGTGTGCCTGTGTGCGTGTGTGTGTGTGTGGTGCCAGACTTGTCACGGGTCATGCTCTTACTGCTCCTCTCTTTCCACTTTTAATTTACAAGTCACGTGAACTAGCCTACTCTTTGTGTGTGTTTCCTTCCGTCTATATAAACTGAATACATACTCGGTGTCTCAGGTGTCACCGTTAATAATTCATACACCTTATTAGGGCAATGTGTCATACTGCTAAAAGCTGGATGGAAAGTCGAAGCCAGATGCTCATTCAAATGTACTACAACTCAAAATTGTAGGATTGTTTTCTGTGTTTTGACTAGCAGGATTATCTGTGAAATCGTCTGGCTTCTTTATGTTGCCGTTGCTTACTCTGCATGGTGTTATCTAACATAATGACAAGGCTCTGATATAATCTAATAATCTTTATCGGTCTTTCCCTGTTTTCCTGTGTGTGTGTGTGTGTGTGTGTGTGTGTGTGTGTGTGTGTGTGTGTGTGTGTGTATGTGTGTGTGCGTGCGTGCGTGTGTGCGTGCGTGTGTGTGTGTGTGTGTGTGTGTGTGTGTGTGTGTGTGTGCGTGCGTGTGTGTGTGTGTGTGTGTCCAGGCTTCTAGCAGGAGCACCCAAAGAGAAAGCCATGTCTCTACAAAATGTCAATGAAACGGGAGCTGTCTACTCTTGTCCCATTACAACGGATACCACTGATTGCTCCAGAATGGACCTGGTCAGCTCAAGTGAGTGAGCCTGTGAGATACACAGTAAAGCGAGTTGTTGCACCTGAGCAGAGTGAGAGGAATTAGCATTGATGTGAAAACATGATGATGAATATACTACAATCTCTATAAGGCTGTACTAATGATGCACTCAAGTCATATATGGACAGTAGAGATGGCATTCCCATGTTAATGATTTCTGATTAGTCAAGAAAATTGTGTGATAACTGAGTTGGTTGTGTGAATATTTAAAATATTGTGTGTTGGTAAATTAAAATAAAAAATAAAAAGTATTTGACGTGAACACTACTAACAAATCAGAAGCCCTTAATCACTATAACGCCAGTATGAAGTGAACGCAGCATTAGGAACAGCTGTGCTTTTAGCTAAAATCAGTATGCTAACATGCTCACAATTATGATGCTAACTTCCTCACACTGACAGTGCTAACATGCTCATGTTTAGTGGGTGTAATGTTTACCATACTCTCCATGTTATTTTGCATATTAATTAACACGAAACACAAAGTACAGTTGAGGGTGTTTTGAATGTCTTAGTTGAGTTAGTAGTTGGTCATAAAAGTTTGGGATTAGGATTGTGACCTGATATTGCCCCTATTGCCATATTTCCACCAAGTCAGGGCATCAATAAAGTTATTATTATTCATCCCAGGGAAGAAATGAAAGTCTGTACAAAATCTGATGTCAGTCTGTCCAATAGTTGTTGATATATTTCAGTCTGGACCATTGACTGTAGGACAACGTGTCTCCACTTCCTACCACTATGCAAAAGTGAAGCAAAAATATCTCTTTTCGGAGAGCTGCCATCTTGCTTGTGTGACGTCATTTGGAGGCAGAGTCTCTGCAGAAGAGTCAGGTGGCAGAGAGTGAGGCTTGAGAGTGTCTGTCATAGCTGTCAATCATGATGTCTCACCCCCTTTTATATCATCAAATAACTTTTTAAGAATGTCTTGAACTGTTTATGAATATGACACCCATATTCATAAACAGTTCAGAGGTCTAGACCAAAGTGGTGGAACGACTGAAAGTGCCATTGTTGTTAGCCTGGCTAAAAACACTCCAGAGATAGTAATTAAAGGGGTGACGAAATGATTTAGTATAGCGCTTCCATAAAGCTGATGAATAAAAAATTTGAAGTAACAGGCTGAGAAATCCTTTCTGGTTATCAAGCTTCAAAAACACTGGATTCTACATTACCATAATGGACCATTCCTGCCATGCTGTGTCTTTCAAATTCCATGCCTCCAGTTTGTAATGCAGTAATGTTAGACATTTGTGGTCCCAAGTCCAAGATAACACTGATGACATCATCAGGGTTGTGACTAGTAAACTGACATTTTTGTTTAAAATTGAAGGAGTTCCCCTTTAACACATATGGGTACTGTAGAGGATTTCATTGACTGAGGAACTGAGACCAAAAAACCTTGTGAATGGTAATCATCTAGCTTCCTCTTTATTACTAAGGACAGTGCTAGTGTGTCAAACAATTGCAGAGTTTAATCTTTGTCATGTTCCATGAAATGCACAGTCATTTGCTGCAACTACATGATGAGTTCCAGGATACAAAATCTCTGAAAGTGCATCCTCTCTTAATTGAAGGTTATTAACTGATATACTGAAGGTGAATCGGCCCCCCAGAAGGTAAAAGTAAGAACCATAATAATAGGATTCTTCGTCACTTATGATGGTGAGGTCGGAGTTGCTGCAGTCACGGTGCATTTTTGTGGTTAATATTTGTCAGGGCATGATCCAGGCTGAATGAAAGTTTACTGTTTAGGTTGATTTTTTCTGTGACTGTGATCATCATAATCATGGTGGATGTTCCTTATATATATAAAGGATGGCCTGACAAGACTGACACTTTGCAGTGCATTTATATGGCGCTGAAATTTTGACATTGAAACCGATCGATTCCTAAGAAAATACCAAATATTTTAATATTCATGATGTGAATCTGCATTCTGTACACTGTATTTCCATGTTGGTAGAATAATAATAATAATAGATTTTAAACGGCTATTTACTACAGCACATTTGCAAAGTTATTAGCTTTCAGTTAACCTTTTAATGTAACTCCCACACTTGACCCAACCTATCTGACACATCCACAGCAAATCCATCAGAGATGGTGGAGGGCATGTGGCTGGGTGTGACCGTGGCCAGCCAGAGAGACCAGCCGGCAGGACGCGTGCTGGTGAGATGACACCCTGTATTACTCTATTATTCAATGATGCAGATGACATATTATGTGTACGGCAACATTTCCTGTAGCATTGAGGAGAATCCAGGGTGCAATGACACCCTGTTTATTCCACAATTTAGTTTCATGGATGACAGCTGCAGCATACAACCACCGGATATTTCACTCAACACACGCACCCACGAGACATAATGACACATTCAGGTAGAAATTGCCAGGCAGAGTCATACTGAAATCATTTGCATGACTAATGAATTATTTTTTCCAGAGGGAAATTTGTGTCTTTTTTATATAAACTCTGCAGGTTATTTTAATTTCTTACAACACGGGATGTGGAACAAATTAAACATTCTTTTCTCTGGTGTTCAGGCATGCGGACATCGTTATGTGAAGATCATCCAAGGTGGCACAGAGGAGCAGCGTCGGATGATAGGAAAGTGTTACGTGAGGAGTAATGACCTGACCTATGACCCCAACGATGAGTGGCAGACATACAGTTATGAGGTCTGCAATCCCAACTTCGACATGGAGTTTGAGGGCATGTGCAACATGGGCATCTCAGCCGGCATGACAGACACTGATGTCTACATCGGCGCCCCTGGCAGCTACGTGTGGCAAGGTTGGCACTGAAGAGTTAATATAAAAAAGAGGGTGTTTTGTTACTTAACATTGAAATAATAGGCAGGTTTCACAGACGGGGATTAAACCACATGCAAGACTATGACAATCCTAGTCTTAGTATAACAGTAGGATTATTCTCTGTCTGGGAAACCTGTCTGTTGTGCACAAAGCAGATTTTAACATTGTTGTTGGATTCTGCTTTGTTATAAAGGAAATGTTCATGTTACATGGAGAGATCCGGATCCTGGGAATGCATGGGACTCCACTGGAAAAGACTTTGGACAGCTGAAAAAACGATACAGTTATATGGGTCTGTTTCTTTTTTGTATCATATAAAGTGTAAAATGCTTTTTACCATTTAATCTTCCAAAAGTCAGATGAACATCTAATTGTCAGTATGAAATGCATGAAAACCACAAAAAAGGAATAAAAAAATATGCTGTTCATTTCACAATAGTGTCATCTGTATCACAGCAAATCCCATTTTGGCCATGGTGTTGAAAATGGCCCATATTGCTTTTATAAAGGTCAGACGGCAGTTTTAACATTGAATCCCTAATGCTGTCTTCTGCAGGTTATTCAGTTCTTGAAGAGAGGAAGCTGCTGAGCCAGGACGACTACACAGTGGTGACAGGTTCGCCCAGGGCTGAGTCCAAGGGCTCTGTGATGTTAGGGCGAAAGATGGCCAAAGACATTCAGGTGGCACTCATCATCCCTGGGGAACAAGTGGGCTCGTACTTCGGGAACAGCCTGGCTATCACTGACCTCAATAATGATGGGTACGTCTCTGCACTAATTTAGAAATAATGTTTCTAGCTTTTCTCCTAATGCCATTTTTGAACACAAGCCACATAGCTAGAGGAGGACAACAATGAAGTGTTATGCTTGCATGGATGAATAGTTTGCCTGTAACTGTATATTGTGTATCTTGAGGTGTGAGCTGCTCTAGTGCTCTGTAGCTATGATCTGCTGTGTTATGTGAGGAATGCATGACACTGATGTATGTCTGAGCAGGGATGAAAACCTGTCCTTTCAGCAGCTCAGATAAGGTGTTTGTCATGACATCATGGCAAAATCCCGTGTCTCCCTTTGATGCATGAATGAAACCTTGTAGGACCTGAAAGACTTTTAGGGAATGTATTGAGATGCAAAGAATAGGACTTGTTTTTTTGGTTGTTTTTTTAATGTTCGTGTGTTGCATATTAATGTCGAATTTATTGGATGTTTCCTTTGCCTTTTCCAGTTGGAATGACCTAGTCGTTGGTGCCCCGTTTTATTTTGACCGTAAGAAGGATGAGGGAGGAGCAGTGTATATCTACATGAATGAGAATGGATCTTTCCAGAAAACTCCCACCACAGTACTGAAGGGTCCAGCAACATCTGCATTCGGCTTTGCAGTTGCTGCCATTGGTGATATCAACCAAGATGGATTCCAAGGTATGACTCTGAATGCAACATTTGTTTTACATTTACACAAACAATCTATTTTACTTTCTGTAAAAAACTCAAAAAGGACAATATTATTCCACCCAAACTGCAGGTTAATTGATGCACTTCAAGTTAAACACTATTTTATGGCATGTTTCTGGTATGTTGTCTACCCTCGCTATATGCTTAATGTAGAGGTAGTGCATTTAGTACAGAGGAAGCATTGAGTTCCCTATTAAGTAGTTTGTATTATATATGTTTCCTATGCATTGTTGCTAAGCAATTATTTCAGCAGAGAAACATAATGGACCTTGCTACATTACCTACAACCTTAAAGCTTAAAAAAAATTGCAGCAGTTGGCATTATCTAGTCATTATGTAGTGTTATGCTGCCACCTACAGGAGTAACACCACCTTTACACAGACTTCCACCAGTTTCTTTTCAGTTGCTTTCCTTTGCATGTTTCTTTGAGATAGTTCACCCCTTTCCTTATGTCTGCAGACTTTGCAGTGGGAGCTCCATTCCAGGGCACAGGCAAGGTCTACATATGGATGGGAAGTAAAAACGGAATCTCAAAGAATTACAGTCAGGTAACCTCTCACCTGGTGTGATTGACAGTTCGGACATTCTCTTAAAAAGCCATATTCTTTTTTATGGTCTTTCATGTGTCATTGTTGCCCTCTATAGGTAATTGAGGGTAAGTCAGTGGGTAATGGAGGTTTCCATACTTTTGGCTATTCCATCAATGGGGGGATGGACATGGATGACAACAGTTACCCTGACATCTTGGTTGGCTCTCTTGATGATCGCATTGCCCTGCTCAGGTACAAATAGTAGAGAAAAATGTCAGTGTGGTGAAAACATTACCATTTCACTTTTCTTTTTTTTTTCTCTTCACAATATGTTTATTGTCATTTTCTCATTTTCTCCGGACAAGACATATACAGCAACACAATGACAGGGCAACATTTTGACCAAGGGTACATACATTACATTTAGCACAGACATATACACTCACATACCATTTCACTTTTTTTTAATTATCATGATTTAACTTTATTTAAAATATCATAATGTGTCCTGTGCATTGATTAAAATTGTAAACTGTGTGTTTTTGAACAAAAAATAACATTTTTAACAAGCTAAACCTATTTCCTAAAAGTGAAAGTACAAAGTTTAAAAGTAAATATTATATAATAATGTACAAGCAGACGGATTATGTGGAAGATATTCTCAACTTTTGTAAATTTAATCATTGGGTTTTGTAACTTAAATCTAGACTGATTACCCTTTTTTGTTTGTGTGTTTTCAGGGCTCGACCAGTCATTCACTTAACTAAGAACTTCACTGTCGGGCCAAATATTGTGGATCCTAATAAGTGTCCTGGAAATACACCATGGTGAGAATTCTCTTCAGAGCACCTAATTCTGACACTGGTTTATTCAATTTTGTTTGAAGATTAATTGATTTCTCTTTGTGTTTCACAGCATTACAGCGAGAATGTGCATGTCTTTCACTCTAAGCACCGGAAATAAAGACTTCAAAAAAAATATCAGTAAGCTGTCTTTCTTTACTTCAATTATTTATGTTATCTAGTCAAACCATGTGCTTTTAAATTATGCATATTGCATAATTTAAAGGCTGCAATTATACTGGCTTGCTGGTGGATATGCTGCATCTTTATATAATGTGCTGTACGTGTTTCCACATTGTAAAGCGGTGAATTACACAGTGGAGGCCGACATGGAGAGGAGAAGAAGTCCCCGTGTTCGTTTTCATGCTAATAATGATGACACATACACGGGCCTCCTGAGCCTGCCAGCATCCAAACCCAAGTGTCATGATCTGAAGCTGACAGTAGTGGTAAGGACTCAGTACAAATACACCATATGGTTGTTTTGATTGTGCTATGTGTGGTATGGGCATTTAAATTCTGCTCTTGTCCAGTAGCTATGTACTTATTAAGACTAATACAAGATTCTTTGATGAATTTACAGTCACCTGTGAGAGACAAACTGGAGCCAGTGGTCTTTTCCCTCAGGGTGTTCTTACATGTACAAAAACCCAAAGCCAGGCGTTCCCTGCAGAACCTGGACTTTTTCCCAATTATCAGCCCGGAGCAGAAACTCACACAAAGAACTGAGGTTGGTCCATACGTAGCAATCAGAGGCCACATTATATAGATAGATATAGATAGATAGTGAAGCACATGTTTATGATGTGATGCTATTTGTCCTGTTTCCTGCAGATTCACTTTCAGAAGGAATGTGGCTCGGACAACAAATGCACCAGTAATCTGCAGCTGAATGCCCAGTTTGTTGATGATAACAAAAAGCCTTACCCCAGGTGAAATGAATTTCTGAGTAGTGAAAACCTTTTTTAACTGCCAGACTTTTTTTTCATGCCTAACAATAAAAAAAAGTCAATTTTTTTCTCAGAAATTTCACATCAGCAATGTGGAAAAGTTTATTAAACATTTAGACTTTCTAAAGGATTACAATCAGAAATGGAAAAATAGAGAGCCTTTCTGAAACCAATACAAATATCTTTTTTAGCTGTTACTGTTGCAGTGTTTCCAGTTGCAGGAAAACCTGGGTATACCTGAAGCCCTAAATGTGTATATTTGCAAAAATTAATACATTTAAGGACTTGTCAATAATTGAAAAATAGGTGAATTAAAAAATACTTGTTGTTCATGTTTCGCTGTGTTCAGGCAGGGAAAATTCCAGGTACTTCAGTTCAGCAGCAATATCAAGATAGTACAGCTGATGGTGGAGGTGACCAACATTCCTTCTGAGCAGAAGCTGGCTGAGGACGCCCACCAGGCCATGCTCAACGTCACCATCCCTAATGCCCTGATATACTCTGCTGTCAGGTCGACGGTACGTCCACTGGAGGGCAGCACGTGACAAATTTAGGGTGGACGCCTGGAAAATATCCATTTAATAGTTACATATAAGTGTTAAAATCTTCTTTTTTTAATAACACAAAATCACACTGCTAGATTTTTCTTTTTGTATATCATTAAGATGTAAAAAAAAAAAAAAAAAAAAAAAGACCTGTTGTTCTCTGACACTGTTTCTACTGCATTTGCACATGTATCTCCAGCCTCTTGAACTGCTAAATGTAATCATTTTGACATACTATGTGTTTAGGACAACGAAGTAGAATGCAGATTTGACGGCACAGTGATTTGTGAGTTAGGGAATCCACTTAAAGGAAATGAGAAGGTAAGTTTAAATCTTCATCATGAACCGTTTTAGTTTTCGGCTTTTTTCCTCTGCTGTCACACTTCTAATTCTCTTGTTGTCTTAATTAGGTGTCACTCATCCTCAGGTTTGAGACATTAGGGATCGATCTGTACACACAAGAGGTTGAGACTAATCTGCTGCTGTCCACGTGAGTGTCTAACACTGATGCATAATCATACTTCATTTACAGTGGGACAGTATTTTAGAGGCTAGTTTTAGTTCAGCTTTTTACATACTACATTTGTTTATGTTAGCGCACCAGCATTTTGTTTCTGTCCTCGTGTTTTTAGTGTAAAAGTTTAGGCTGCATTTCAATTTTCAGTGATAATTTCTTGCTTTTATGGCTCTAAAATAATCTGAATATTACACTGGCACATTTTTTTGCTTGTTTCTTCAGGCTTAGCGAGCAGAGCGACCTGAAACCTGTGGCTGTGGCCCTGCTGATTGAGAACACCATCCTCCCCTCCTTTTCTGTGTGAGTGCCATTACTTAACAACTCATGACGCAGTGTATGTACAGCACAGTAAAGAGCACAAAAATTCCATGGCCACTGAAGTACTGTAGGTCACATCATATTATCTTCCACCCCAGTTTCTGCTTGCGTAGTGTACAATCATGTCTAACTCTTACCCCATCCAGAGCGAAACAAATGGTGCGAACACAATTCGGTGGGACGGTGATGGGCGAGTCAGCTATGGTCAACACCAGTGACGTGGGCAGTCTGGTGGAGTTCACCTTCATTGTGAGTCACCTCCACCGCTCAGACTATATTAGACCTCCAATACTATATATTACATCTAGAATATGTGCTTCTCACCCACATTTCCTTCATCTCCACCCTGTCTTTGACAGATTTTTTTTTATCCCTCAGAAGTTTAATATTGTGTGGGGAAGAGATTGTTATGTGAGCTATGGTTTGTGGTGTAAGCATGACCAGGGGTGGATACTATTTAGGAGTCACAAAGTCACAGTCAAGCCCTGACTGTTATTTCACACTATCTGTTTGATTTCTACTGACGTTTGTGCTGCTGACTGTTTTCCACCACTAGGTAAACATGAGAGGTCAGCCGTTAGGAGACCTGGGGACCCTGGCTGTGGAGTTTGAGTGGCCCTTTGAGGTTGCCAATGGCAAGTGGCTGCTGTACCTGACAAAGATCGTCATTAAGGGGCAATCAGAGACAGAATGTAAACCCCCTGGAGATGTTGTCAACCTACTTAACCTAACTGTAAGGCTCCTTTTTAGGTTTTGCTTCAGAGCCCCAACATGAAACTTTTTCCTCATGACCAAATGAAGTGTATTATTGTAATGTTTTCTTTTTTCACTCTCTTGGTCAAGTTTTTCCCCAAATATTTTGGACACTGTGAAACAGTTTCCAGAGTTATGTAAACCAGAAACAGGCTCTGAACATGGAGATTGTGAACACAGTTTATTACAATGAAATCTAATTGAAACAATGCCAGTGATACATCTGGCAAACTGTGCAGGTTCAGACAGGGGTCTTTGTAACATGTAATTCTTTTTTATTTTAATCCTTACTATCTGTGCACTGTTTTTCTTTCTTATAGCTTGCTGCTGGCCTCGCCCATGAAATATGCACATCCCAAAATGTCCCATTATAAAAAATGCTACAGACACAGTTGCATATAAATACAGCAGTTCTTTTAATGAAAGGCATGACGGTTTCACACCATTGCCATTTTGTTGATTGTACGACTCACATACTTTGGGGGAATGTAACAGTGCCCTTGATGAGTTTCACTGAGCTGGGCTGACTTAAATTACTTTGACTTTCCTGACGTGGAGTGTATTGTGCTGTTCACAGGCGTAATACATGTGCTGTAAATCATCCAGACATTAGAGCAAACTGACGCAGTCTGAGCAGTCTAGAGTACATTTCAGCGGTAGAAAAGTGGTGTGAAAATGGTGTCAGTGCCAAACCACAGCTGTTCAAAAATACATTTTGGAAAAAAAACATCAGTGTCGCCACATACAAACCTCACAGAGCCCCAAATAGAAAATCATGATGTGTGTGGCCTACATATAGACAGTGGAAATGACAATGCTATTCTGAGAATAATTTGGTAATGTCTTTATCAAAACCAGTAATTACCACTAGGCCTCTGATGTAATGTCTCTGTCTCCTATGCTTCCAGCTTTCATTTCTCCCTTGTCCCTCTCTTGTCTTCCAGTTGTCAGAGAGTGGATCCAAGCGTACAAAACGGCAGATCAGGGTGGAAGATGTCGATGACATGGACCAGCCACAGATTATTGAGCCACAGGCAGCGATCACACTTAACACACGAAAAGAGTTCTACTCATTGGTAAGAAATACATCTGCCAAAACAAGGATCATGAACAGCTTTGAACTACATTATTTGATCATCAGATTTTGAGGTAGAAGCTCTTCATGCTTTCCCGGATCATTGAACAGAAATGTAAGAAATCACCTTACTGCTGTTTCATATATGGACATTAAAGCTATCTATGTGTCCCCACTATGAACTGTGATTCATTCAGCCATGCAGCATGACTCAAAATCACCAGCAACGGCTACTTCTCTACTACTACTCTACATACTGTATACTATAAGTATAGACTTACCACTAAGTGTGGACATGAATCTTCTACTATACTGGTAGTCTTTCAAAACACTCCTAGTCTTTCAAAATTACAGTGTCCAGGTGTTAATTGTCTCTATTTGCTCATTTGTATAATAGTGCTTCTTTCTCATCATGTGTTGAAGGAATGCTCCAAGGGAACGGCACGATGTGTGACCTTTAGCTGTCCATTACTCAACATGACGGATTCAGCCAAGATTTATGTGCAGTCCCGTTTGTGGAACAGTACAATGCTCGAGGTCAGCACACCAGCTACAGCCACACACGCAAACACGCACACACACACATACACACACACACACATAATAATTTAATAAAATTGTCCATGGCCTCTTCCTGCTTTGGTTGAGGAACATCAATAATGAGTGTAAGCCTATTCATTCATTTTCATTAATTATATTGTGGTAGATCTTCATATGGTCAGAAGCAGGATAACCCGTGCTGATCCATTCACACCAATTTCAGTGTTAACAGATGTGCACCACTGGGATAAACCTCCCATTGGCCAGTATTTGCAACCATCTTCCTTGTGCTCTCCTTTTTTTTCCAATTTGAAAGAGTGTATCTGGATTCTGTGCTTCTACAAGCTTTGACTTCTTTGTGAACATGTTTTTGATGCTGTGTGTGTATTCCTGCAGGACTATAACAATGCTCAGCAAATCGTGGTTAGAGGTGAAGCCACACTGAAGCTCATTACAGATAAACTAAACATCAAGATGGACAGTCAAACCACCACGGTATGGGTGCTCTTATTGATGGCAATGATGATGACACTGCTGATAATGATGATGATGATTTTACTGGACTGTCTCCACTTTTCTTGTAGTTCTCTGTGGATATAGAACCAGTGGCAGGGGTAGAGATACCCTATGAGCTCCCATTATGGATCATCATTTCTGCAGCTGTAGCAGGAATTCTACTACTAGGAATCATCATTCTTATACTTTGGAAGGTGAGACCACAAATTACACTGCACTAATTACTCTCGTACATAAACCTGCTGTCTCTCTGCAGACGCAAACATCTTTCCACATGTACTATTTTATTTAGTCGCATCAAAGATCCTCACTGGATTCTATGATAACTGCTGACCCCTTCATATGACTGATCTATAATCATTTTACTCCATATTGAGCCATTAGTCTAACCTTTGACTCACTCCCCCCATGCTCCCTCCTCCTCCTCCTCCTCCTCCTCCTCCTCCTCCTCCTCCTCCTCCACCCCCAGTGTGGCTTCTTCCAGAGAGCCAGCAGGAGGGAGATGTATGAGGCCAAGGCCCAGAAGGCTGAAATGAAGATCCAGCCCTCTGAGACAGAGAGGCTGACTGAGGACTACTGAGACCCCCATGGGTCCCCCTATGCAGTGGGGACCCAACGGCACACACCAGTGGGGCTTTTGGGTAACAACACCCCTTCCAATGGACTTTCTATGAATGCTACTAATGAAAGCGCTATACGTGTGGGGTGTAATTCGACTTACTTCACTTTCTTTCCCTTCAGTTTCTTGTAGTTACTGTAACTAACATTTATTCTACTTCTCTTTCAGGCTAGTTCTGGGTCTTGAGCTCCTGAACATTTTATATCATGTTTGTCTGTCATCCTTAATCTTTCTTTTCCATCTTACTCAGTGGGATACTGTGGGTCTCTCGTTTCCCTAACTTGATTTTCCCCAGCTTCTGAATCCTAAATGTTATTCTCAGTCCATCATTAATCCGCAGGTCTCCTGCGGCTGAAGTGTATCCTCTTTAATGTCACCCCTCTCCCTCTCTCTTAACTCTATAGCTTGGATTCTTCAAGCGAGCCGTCTACTATCGGATAATGCCAAAGCACCAGGGGGTGAAAATTCGCAAGGCTGAGCGCTATCAGTTCAATCTGGGTTTTCAGCCTGAGGAGCCACAGAAAAAGTATTGGATCACCAACTGGACAGAGATGCAGCATTACTACTACTGAGGCCTTAACTTGGAACCTTGAACCACTTACCGTCACACTGTTTCGACATAGGCCAAACAAAGAACATTGGGCTTTGTCAAGCTACATGGATTCTTCAGTGCACGGACCAACTGTGGAGAGTGCATTCGATTTGAAACATAACTGTTTGTACATTTCTAGTAGATTTCATCAACTTCTCCAGTGCAATATACTGAACATTTGTGTTTCAGAAATTGTAATGTGTTATGTGTTTTTATTGAATGCAGTGTTGTACATTGAATCGGGGTTGCATTCGAGAGAAAATTGTTTGTCGCAAATTGTTTTGATTAAGGTTTTTATATGCTGAATTTGGTGTTTGTGCATTTTCATATCTTTCTGAATCCTCCATGCACAGTTCCTGGTCATTCATCATGTTTATTTTCACCATGTCTGTTTGCTCTCTAATCAGAGGAATGAGTTTATTGATTTTCTCTGTGATTGTATACGTCTTTTCTGCTCTTTCACCAATCATCACTGTGTGGTCAGCAGTTGTAGCCTATGTATGGGTCTTAAACCAGTTGTTCTGGAGATCATTTTCAAACTGCACTTAAAATATGTTGACCAACATCCACTGTGTTATGAGCGAACAAGCAGCGTTAGTGTATGTGAATGCCTACGTCAGTGTTGGCAAGCACTAAGTAGACGAGCATCTCAAATGCAGTTATGGTTGTGGCACTGACCTTATATCATGATAATGGTACTCTTAAATCTGCATGAAAAAGTAGTTTCTCTGGTTTCAGGGAATAAATACAGAGCGTACTAGAGTAGTACACAGAGAGATTCCATTAATGTAGTTTAGGTTTTAGTTGCCCCCATGAGATTCCACTGCGAAAGCCCATCAGCAAACAACCCTGCAACAACTTAAAAAACAAAAGCTTATCTGTATGTAGACTTAACCAACACGTGTTGATGAGATGATGGGAGTACACTTAATCACTATTTATTACACTGTCTTGCGTTATTACAATATTGAACCTTTTTGGATATTTTTTAAAAGATCCCATACGGGGAGTCACAACACTGGATTCAATAATACCATATATTGTACCTGACTGGAGACGTTGTGTTGTTGTAGCTCCAGCTTAGATAGTTACGCTATAAATTGTACATAGTGACAAGTTACGATAAATTGACTATATGAATGAATGCATATGTCATTGGCCTTTGTTGTTTCATTGTCTCTAAGCTTTGTATTTTTGTACGCGACAGTGAGCTGAAACTTGGATTGTTTCCAAGCCGTTGTGGCCCCTTTTGAGGTCTACCTGCAGCACTGAAAATAGACTGGACCAACAGAAGACAGTCCCTGATGGGAACAAAGTGTTGCATTTACCACTCTAGTCCGTGTTACCTGAGAGCCCACAGGTATTCTGTTGGGAGACTGAGATCTGTGGTCATTACAGAGGCTCCATTGACTCTTTGAGTGAAGAGTAAAGCTGATGAACCAATGCACAAATTCTGTTCTCTGTGGTGGTGTTTTTGTTCTTGTTTTTTACTGTGCAGTTTCAATGTAATTAAATTGTTTTGAACAACCTTTGCAGTTTTAATTTGCTGCCAGGAATTATTTTGTGTTTTCCAGCGATTTCTCACTTACTTATCACACATAATACACATAATACATATTTAGTTTCTTTATTGTAGAAATGCAGATTCAACAAAAAGAAAATCAAATATTCAAAAATGTTTACACAATCAATAACTTCACATTCATTTTAAAACATTTCCTCTCTAAACATTAAAATATTACAAATAAATTACAGAATTGTAATGTTCTTTTGCATAGGCAAAAAATAATAAATGGACTCCAAAAGTGTACAATAAATATACAAGATTAGATAGGGAGGCAGACCACAAAGAAAAGCTAATTTGATCAGATGTACTGTACAGTACACAAAAAAACACTGATATTCACATTGACATTAATATTATGTCACTGATGACTAGTCTTTCTGCTTCAGCTCCATCGTCGAAAGGGACCTCTCAGGATTTCTCGACTTGCTGTACTTGTAGCCCAATACGATGGTGGCCAACAACAGGACCAGGCCAAGGACAAGCAAGACCACCTGGCCGGCTAAGGCAGCTGCGGGGTCCACACTCATACCCAGGAAGTCCACTTTATTAGCCTTATCTTCAACTACTGGACACACACATAGAATACAGAGTCATTAACATGCTTGGACAGACTCACTCATTCACATTTAGCATGCTACAGATTCTCCATGAAGCGGAGCTGGGTTTTTTTAGAGATGTCGCCACCTACAGGAAAGAATAGTAATAACTGCCGCAATTTTGATACTTAGGCTAGCTGCAGACAATGAGTGTAGCATTGGCAGTTTATTAAACAGTTTCTCTTGTTTCAGTGTATTATTGGGTGCATTTGTGTTTCTGTGCATTTTTGCACTTATAAGACTGAGGTGTGAAAGGAAATTAAATACCAGAGTATATGAAATAAAATTCAGCATGTGGCTGTAAAACATACAATTCTATTTCTAGTATATTTTGTCAAGGATAAAAAAATTTGACAAATAAAATCTGCCTCTTTTTATTGGCAAAGTAACCAGGAGGACAGAGGATACCTAATGACACTCAGACCAGTGTGACCTCTGTGCTCTTAATTTATTCAGCAGAAGACATTTTCTGGTTAAGAAGACTCTTTTGTTTGCAGCTTTAAATGTAAAACCTCAAACAAATAAACAGCAGCTAAAAATGTAAAAAGTGCATTTGCCTACAAGTGTCAAAATTAAAGAGATAACTGTCTGGGTCTGGTTTAGGGTGCTGTGTTTCAGTGACACTGTTATATTAATGCCACATAATAAGCCAAATCTTCAAAGGCATCTTTACTCCTTTATATTCCTGCCACATACAGTGCATCTAAATTCTGCACTTCTCTCTTGATCTTTTAAACAACAGCTGTGCTCTCTTTCCCCATTATCTCTTCCAAGCTCTTTTTTCCCCCTCTGCTTCTAAGAATCTCATCAGTCTAATCTGTACACTTCCTTCCAGCAGGATATCATCAGTAAAACAAGAAGAGCAGGGGAATGATTTCACAGTAAGCAGTAGGAAAGGAGAAAAAATAAGCCTCTGTGTGAAGACATTGTGCTGTTTCTTCTGTGAAAAAGTTCAACAAACATTTGGGCAGGATACTGGAAAACATATTCCCTACATGCATGTGCCTTTACTTGTGTTTCATTATATGTGGATGCATGAAAATGTTGGACTTACTTTCTACTTGTACAGGTTTCCAGTCATAATCAGGCCACCCGCGAACCTCGTTGTTCTTGTTGTTCTCCTTCTCCAGCCATTCAATGAGAGGTTGAAAATACTCCATGAGCGGCTGGGCGCTCATTTTGGGCTCGCCGGTTATCATGGTCAACGCCTCGGGCCAAGGCTTGCTAAAGCCCAGCTTCATCACATCACTGCAAACAGCACAGGTCAGAGAGGAGGTCAGAGAGACAAGGATCAGTAGCAAGAGATGATTACACACATGGCGTGAAGCATGTTCTCACCAGCTGCCAATCTGACAAATACTAAAATGTTGTGGTATAATGTAACATAGTTTCCAATACATCATGCCTTTTTTATGGAACAGTATTCTTGTGTATGTTAGGAGACCTGAGACTCTTAAGTTTTTACATATCACAAATGCAGGCTGTTTTTACCAGTGGTTATACATCATTCACTGACTAAGTTGCTTGTGGGTCGTGTAGGTGTGTGTAGTGTGTACTAACCCCATCAGCTTCCCAGCTTCTTTAGATTGGTAGATATCGCAGGTATGTAGGGGCCCATTTTGATTGGCGGCTTGACACAGAGCTTTGTGGAACTGAAACTGGATGATGAAGCTGACGAAGTACCTGATGGGAGATAATTTAATATCTGCTGTCATGACTGTGGATTCATATCAGCAGAAACCAGAGAATCCCAGTAAAAACAAACAAACAAACAAACAAAAACAGGTACTGTCAAATCAGTTGCTCATAGTGGTGATTGATTTTTTTATTTTATTTTTTTAGCCATGTGACTTAGACCACATTATCTTTTACAGCTTAAGTCCACATATTTATCTTATCTTTGTATAGCTGATTGGAGTGTGTCAAAACAGTTATCAGTTTATCTGTGCTCCGTTATCAGGTGCCCCATTTGCTTTGCTGAATCAGGAAAATTTACCTGACGTAGGGTACATTAGCAGGGATGTGGAACTTCGCGCCTGGGTCGAAGTCATCCTCGGTACGGGTTACAGGTGGACACAATCCTTGGTACTTCATTCTGCAAAGCAAAGGAAAATAATTATCATTAGTGAATTGGTATTTGAGTAAATCATTTACATATCCAACTTTTTATGACTTAATTAATCAACCCCTTACTTATTAACTTATAAAGCTCAATTTAGTCATTTGCATTCCTGTATGCAGTAAACTCTGATGTTGGACATTTACCTGAGGTTCCACCACTCTTTGTTGTACTCAGTCGATGGAATGCGTCCGTCAAATACCTTCCATCTCCACTGGTCCATCAGGTAGCCAAAAGGCAAAAAGGCAATCTTGTCAAGGGCCATGCTCATTAGGAAATTGATATCACTTTCTAGAGGTGGGAGCAAAAACATCAAAATCATGAGCTTAACATCATAGAACATGTAGGATTTTCTCAAACATACCAGACAAAAGTATCTGCCCGCTGTGATTGGTCACTCACCGGCGTTGTTCTCAACTTTGTCCAGGAGACCGATTTTCTGCAGATGTTTGGGTGTGGCCACAGACAGGGCAAGCACATCACCAATGGCCTCGTGGAAGCCAGGGTTGGCTCCATCACGGAAGGACACAGGCTGGTCTTTGTACTGCAGGAAGTACTGGACGTGACCCATCTCATGGTGCACTGTGATCAGGTCATCCATAGTCACAACAGTGCACTGCTTGATCCTGGAGACACAAACAAGGCAATGATTACTTCATTTTTAACAGAGGAGCTTTCAAAGAAGAACTCTTCATTCTATAATACTTCTTCCTGGCTTCCATACACTGAATAGTATTGAAATGAAGTTGTTCAGTCTACTATATCTGAGAAGTTAGTTAGACAGCAGTTTGACTTTTAAACCTCATATGCAACAACCAGTGCAGAAACTAAAGATAAAACGTGTGTATAAGTGCCTTATATCAGAATCATTTCTCTTTTGAGGACAAAAACCATCATGTTTGAGATATCCTGTCAAAAAAAAAAGGTTTAACCTGAAGTCTTTTCTGTTATAAAAGTCCCATGCAGAGGCGTGACAGACCACCTGGCGATCATCTGGCTTCACAAGCATAGATTTGTCCCAAAACTCTTGTGGCATTGGCAGCAGACCCAGGGAGGTGAAAAAATTGTCTGATTCCTGGAACATTCTGGTGGCATTCCAGCCCTGAACAGGAAAAAAGAGCATCAGTGCAGATGTCGATGTTATATGATGGCTAAATAAATAGTTTTCCCAAACAATGACGTTCAACATTGGGAAAAATCAACAACTAGAAAATAAACAAAATTGCAGTGTAAACAAATTATGTTAACATAAGGATGGAAAGTAAGTAACATACTTGTTCCCTGGAAATCATGTATAAACTATATTCAACAATTATATACACACTTCATGTCAGTTATAGATGTGTGTTGCTTTTTACTGCTTTTATTTAATGCAATTGTAATCCTTTGGATTTATCCTCTTTCTGCTTGATCCTCCACTTTGGCCTGCATCCAAGTTTCATTTTCACCAAGACAAACTGATTCTAGACCTCTAAAGCTGCAAAGCAAGTGGTGAAAGAATGTGTCTGTGTGTGTGTGTGTGTGTGTGTGTGTGTGTGTGTGTGTGTGTGTGTGTGTGTGTGTGTGTGTGTGTGTGTGTGTGTGTCTGTGTGAGTGTGTGTGTGTGTGTGTGTGTGTGTGTGTGTGTGTGTGTGTGTGTGTGTGTGTGTGTGTGTGTGTGTGTGTGTGTGTGTGTGTGTGTGTGCCCTTAGTGTAGTCATGTGTGCAGCAGTGACCATTATGCAATAGCTGTGTTCACCTTTTCCACCATAGCTGGCGTGGCGTCAACTTGAGTGGCATCTGGGTAGGGTATGACCAAATCCATTATGCCAGACCACGTCTGTGCCCACATGTTGCCTGAAAAGAACAGAAGACAGCATTCATATTTCACATTTCTAAGTATTTGTGGCGTATGTTCTCCTCTGCTGTGCCAGTGTTTAACCAAGTGGGATTTGTGACTGTTAGTCAGTCCAATCCCTAACCGTGTGGAAGTGTCACACACAATCTCACGCTTGATGCCTCTGAAAGAAAATTAAATCCTGCCTAAATCCAAATGCATATGCAGCCAACGACAGAATATTAATGGGGTATGCTCCCACATAAAAGGAGAGTTATGGCTATAGTGTTTGAATCTTTTGGATTCCATAGTGAAATATGGACTGAAGTGTGGTTTTGTCCAGTGACCTTATCCTCAACTCGTGAAAGCCTTGTAGAATCAAAACAACATTTCTGAATGCCATGTTGAGCCCCAAATATTGTTGCTTTATGAAATCCAGTTTGAAAATCTTCTGCTCTTTCATAGACATTCAAGTCCCTCCTTGTTGCACTTACTTACCCAGCAAATGAGCAGGAATGGGTCCCTTTAGGTTGATGTGTTTAGCACCATACTTCTTGTACAGAGCCCTGCGAACATAGGCATGCACGTTTTGATAGAGTGGCTCCAGCTCTTTCCACAGACTCTCCAGGTCTTGCTCAAATGTTGGGGTTTCATACAGAGAGCGCCAGAAAGCCCCATTGTCACTGTGACCTACAGACAGATGCAAGAACAAACACAAAGATCAGTGATGAGTATTTTCACAATGTGTTCACAATTAGCAATGCATTTGTAATACAATGGCAGCCATATTGTGGTTTTATACAAAAATGTCCTCTGAGTTACGTTTCTTTTGAAGAAGATATAACTTATTGAGTAAAAGCGTGCAAAGTGAAGCCAATACTTTTCAACCTTAGGTCAGAAGTTCATCTAAGTATGCTCAAGATTTTTCTTTCTTTCCTCTTCCTTTTTCAAGCAAGACAGATTAAGGAAAATCTCAAGGTGGATGTAAAATTACTCCCTTAGGTCATACCATTGAGTGTGGCAGCTTTGTTGGCCAGTTCAACATATCTCTTGTAATCCTCGCGAAGTACTTTGCCAGCAGCATCTCGCCATCCTTTCCAGGCAAAAAGCAATTCGTCATAATCCCTGGACTCCGCCATGATCTTCTGAAGATCTGAAACACAACACATTGTTTTACTACAATAACTTCCACAATGTTCAACATGCCACCCTAACTTTACTAATTCATTTTATTTCACATGTTCAAGTGTCACATGTTTTAAATATTGGACATCACAAGAACTTAACTCTTCATGTTAAAATCTGTATGTATTTTGTAGTCTTACCTGGATCCAGTGGATGGCACGTCCCATCATCTCTGCAGACTTCAGCCACACTGTACTTAGTCTCCATGTTGGACAGCAGATTGTTGTACTAAAAAGGTAAAAGCACCCACTGAGCATTAGACTCCACTGAAAACATATTTAAATAAATATGCCAGCAGTACACAGGTGGAGAGAAGAAGCCATTAACATGTGAGAGAAACTAGTGACTCTAAAAAACTCAGTAAATAATATTTCATCTATATATTCATAATTGCTACTTGAGTGCACCATCATTGACTTGCTTGATACTTGTTGGACATCTAATGAACACACTTAAGCTCCTGGTGCTCACGTGTCTGGTCCAAAAACCATAACACAACAGTTTGAAAAAAGCATAAAAAACAAGCACAAAAGCAAACAAATACACAGCGGCGTGCTCTCGTTAAGGTGCTCCTCCTAGGTAGGAAAACAGGTCAAAACAAACCCATAGTATTTGTCTGCCTTGAGCAACAGTGTGACAACAGTGTTAGATGGTCCTTTCATTATATTCATATTGGACTTTATATGACAGTAAAATCTCAACTGGCAGCACCAGAGCAACTTTTTTTTAAATCATCAGAGCACAAGTTGCCAAGCAACAGCTTAGGTTGACTGCAAAGAAAGACAAACTTTAGTCAAAATATAAATAAGGCCTTGCAGAGTCTGCAGGCTAACATTAGCTTATTTAATTAGCATTCGACTATATGGGTTGAGCTTGAAATATTTGGTCAATTAGCTACTGTGGATGACTACTAAAAACAATTTCCCCCACACCTCTTCCAGTTCTTCTGCAGACAGTGCGGCCCTCTCAATGTCGCTGAGTTTTTTAATGATGCGTTTGACTGAGGCGTCCTGGAAGTCAGTGGTGTCGTACTGACGGGCCATCTGTCCATACTCCAGGGTGTGGGCCGACATCTCCAGGTTCTTCGCAAGCTACAGAAGGATAATGAATACTCTTTAATATTTGTGTTTTGAAGCTGGGTGATGGATGGTGGATGGATGGATGGATGGATGGATGAATGGATAAATGGATTGATAGGTTGGAAAGATGCAGACAGGTAGATAGGAAAAGTAGATTAGTAGAAACATGCACACATGGGTTGATTGTAATAAATTATAGATTCATTGACACATTTTTTTGATTAAGCAATCATTTTATTGTTTCCTAATTATGTGCACAAAATCAAAAGAACAATGAGCAATGTCATAGTGATCACTGTGGAGTCGTCAGTCCGAGGGTCTCACCATCTCCTGCTTATTGACCTCGTTGATGTCAGTATTGTACGCCCAGGAGGCCTCCGTGTATGCGTTCCACACCTTTTCAGCTGTGCTGTTGTACTTCTTAAGAAGCTCCTTTGCCTCAAGCTCATCTGTTTTCTTGTCTGGGTAAACAAGGAGATGGACATCTCAGAAACCCTGTAAGTGTACTGTAAAGATCCATGTAATTAAGTCTGAAAAATACTACCATATTTAAAAAAAAAAAAAAAAAAAAAAAGATATGTGAATTATACAAGGATTATACCAGAGAGTGCTTAATGTTTTCTTTTTAGGCATTTTCTTCAAATGAAAAGGGCAAAAAACCTCCCAAAAACAAAAAACACCATATACCATCCTTCTTTCACAGTAACAATTACTTTGCTAGATTTTGGAGAAAAAACAAACATTTTAGCCTGTCCTCACTTTCTTACATGCAACTTTGTGCTCTTTGGTGTGCTCCCCTTACCAATATCCTCTGGGTAGCCTTCAGGTATGGGTGGGACCCAATTAAAGTCAGGCCATCCCAAAGTCTCATTCACATTTTGGATTTTCAGCCACTTAATAATCGGGTCAAAGTATGTCATCAGTGACCCGGCATCCATCTTGTCGGTGCCTAAAGCCTCCTTAAGCACTTCAGGCCAACGTTTGGAGGAACCCGCCTGAAGAACTTTTCTGCAGGAGGAAGAATAACAGCATATCACATGCTCTCTGTAATGAACAGTGGAAGTCCGGTACGATCACATACTTTAAAATGGCTCCTGCTTCTGGAGAGCGGTAGATGTCACATGTGTGCAAGGGACCAGAGTGCTTGGCTGCTGCGCACAGTTTTTCATGAAACTGGAACTGCAGGATGAAGCTGACAAAATACCTGAGGGGGAAAGAATTGCTTTGTCATATCTTGCGGAAGTGTGCAACACATTTATGCTACTACTTTTCAAATTTTTCCCAACAATTTATTAAAAACTAAAAAGTAAAGTGGGCAAAATTTGTTTAAAAAGAGTCACATCCTCTGCTTTTTGGTAAGACTATTTATCTTTCACACCTCAATATACTGACTAAATATACTAAAATGCTATGATGTTTTTGCCATTTTTGTCAGTGTGTTTCAGCAACCACAACATAAAATGTATCTATTTAATGTATCTTTGCCTATTTGTCATTCCCCACCTCTGAAAAGAAACCAGCTGGGATCAGATGCTTTTCTCATAAAGCCCCCTGCCTCTGCAACACGCTTTCCTGCTATTGTAGGGTTACTGTATTGTGTAAATCCGCACTCAAGTGCCAGTAATTCAGTGGAGATTACAGCACACGATACTTTAACTCCCAGTTCACTAGCCATTCTTACATGTTCATTCACTTTATTCACTTATTTCCCTGGTGAATGTGCAGGCACATACACGAACATGCCAACACACACCCACACACACACACAAACACACACACACACACACACACACACACACACACACACACACACACACACACACACAAACACACACACACACATTTATCAAGCATGTGCTCTAAAAAGGCTCCATTTTATGGAATTTAAAGCTTTAAAGCTGTTATATCTTTAGATTTCATTCTTTAAAGCGCTTTGAGAAAAAGCATTAATCAGACATCTCAGAAAATATTTAATACCATGTCATGAAAACATCGATCATCCAAGCTGATTGACTTTATCACATCTGTTATGTAGTACTATAGCTGGAACAGGATGCTACCTGATGTATGGCGTGTTTCCAGGAATGTGGTATTTTGCCCCTGGATCAAAGTGCTCCTCTGTACGTCTGGTGGGTGGGCAGATGCCTTGATATTTTGTCCTTTAAAAAGAAATAAGAAACCGATGGATTTAGACAATAATGGTACAGGTCATACAACCAAAACACAACTTTTGGAAAACTATCCAGCTGAAAATGATGTTTTCAAGAAACACCTCACTTTACACAAACACACTAAAGAGTCTGAATGCCGGCCAGAACAACTGAAGTGTTATTGTTACTACAGAGCAGCTCCACTTAAACTTTTTAGGCTGTGATTTACTCATGTATAAGTGGGAGTAGTGCCACCTCTGTATTAAATGAGTGTTTTGGCACTGGAAAACCTTAAAGGGGTGAAGCAAAAAAGCAGGCCGGTAGGCCAAAGTATGTGCACAGAAAGTGATATTAATAAACACAGGCAAAAATTAACCCTGAGAAAATCAACAAAATTAACAAGCCAAAGTAAACACACAAATAAATTCTGTAGCCTCACAGCAAGCTACAACCTTATCTTTTCCTTACTCACTTCAATAGACCAGTGACTGGCCTTTTAACTTCTCAGCCACATCAAACTCAGACTACCATAGGGTGAGCTACACTGATTTCACGCTTTAAAACCATAAAGAACATTGACTGAATTTCTATTACTGCTGACAATCACAATTTCTTATGGTTACACACACAGCTATGAAGGCACCAAATTATACAGTATGTAATTAACTACAAGCACAGTTTGATCTGCCCTACCATCACAACTCACCCTTCAACAAAATATAACATTCTGAAACACAAAATACTCAACTGAAATTCATGTTACATCTGTGCAACATGAATGAATTTAGCAAAAACATTAAACTGAAATTAGTGAAATTATTAGTGAAACAAATTAATTTAACACAAAAACACAAGTAATGTTGGTAACCAGGGCTTAGACACTTAGGTTTTATGGAATATCATGAATCATGTAATTTTTTTGTCATGTTTTACACAACACATGAATGTTAGCTCCACTACTCCCGTTTGGACATCATTTTATAACTAATATTCTAAATTTCAGTAGATGTATATTCACTTTCTTGCTAAGAGTTAGATGAGAAGATTCATCCTGTTGCCAGCAGGCTATCTTAGCTTAGCACAGAGACATGAAACAGGGGGAAAGAGTTAGCCTAGTTGAGTCCAAAAGCAGTAACTTCCTGGAGTCTCCGCTGGTTGCCTAGCAACTTCACATTCACATCAAAATCCTGGGAAGTTACTTCACCCAGCCAAGAAATAGTCTGGCACATAACCCCCTGTAAAACCACAATGTGCCTCTTTTACAAATTGTACAGATTAAACTGATAAAACTTTACATTGATATAAGATATAACTTGACTTAGTGAGATTTAGAAATTTAGATGTGCTGGTAGGAGGATTTTGTTTGACCTTTGGGCGGAGCCAGATGAGCTAAGCTGATTGTGGCCTCATATTTCATGTACAAACATAAGAGTGGTAAGACCAGACCAAAATCTTCCAAATAGCCTATATTAAGCCTTTGCATAAAAGCCTACCTGAGATGCCACCACTCAGCGTTGTAGCGCTCTGGAGGAGTGCTTCCACTGAACACACCCCATCTCCACTGGTCAATAAGGTAGCCAAAAGGAAGGAAGGCTATCTTCTCCAGAGCCATCTTCAACAGGTAGTTGGTATCAGTTGCTGGAGAAACACAATGCAATATTTAATTTCCCAACCTTTGATTATGAATAAAATCACTCATCCATTTTAGCGGCTTGGATTTGTTTTATTTGGTCTCTTTACCTTCGTCAGAGGCCGCAGATTCCAACAGTCCAATGGTATTGAGATGTTTGGGTGTGGAGACGGAGAGAGACAAAACATCGCCAATAGCCTCGTGAAAACCGGGGTTGGCTCCACGACGGAAGCCCACAGGCAGGTCTTTGTACTGCAGGTAATACTGGACATGCCCCATCTCGTGGTGTACAGTGAAGAGCTGCTCCATCGTCACTGTGGTGCACTGCTTGATCCTAAAGAGAAATAAATAGCCATATAATTGACTGTATTATCATGTTTTATCAACAAGATTAGCAATCAGTTTATAATCTGAATAGCAATGATATACTCCCAAAGGTTTGTAGTCCAAGGGTATTACGACTTTAGCACATATGACTTAGTAAGTTATAACTTTCCACTTTGATTTGAGGCACCACATCCAATTCAAGTTCAACTAATGCTTTATATTTGGGCACCTGACTATTTTTTTGCGACAGACTTGAAAAATTGTGAACCTATCCTTTAACACCAGTGTCATGTGAATCAGATGAAGATGCAGTATTACTGTCCACCAACTTCACTGTGTAGCGCACAGAGATCCCAATATCTCCTTCATTTGTTTTCAGGTTACAAGTTAACAATGAATAAAGTGTAACTACAACTCGCTTGTAGTTAAGCGAATTCATTTTACCTGAAGTCTTTGCGGTTGTAAAAGTCCCAAGCAGACGCATGGCACACCACCTCTCGATTGTCAGGTTTTTCCAGCATGGATCCACTCCAGAACTCATCAGGCATCTTCTCCAAATTCAGAGAGGTGAAGAACTCCTCGGCAACACGGAACATGTTTGTGGCATTATAGCCCTGATGAAAGAAAACAATATAAGTGCTATTTACAAAACTTTAATCTCATCATTTCTTATATCATCGTCACTTATTTGTTAAATTCCCTCCTACAATCTATTTGAGAAGCACAAAGCCCCCCCTCACTTACTTGTTTGACCATTTCATCAGTCACATCCAAGTTGGGTTTTTCAGGAAATGGGATCATCATACCATATATATTGTTCCAGGTCTGGGCCCACATATTTCCTGAGGATGAGGAAGAAACCGCACTTAAGCAACAATTCTAATTTGTTATGGATACACCATTCACCAGCAGTGTAGGAAATGCCTTTATGCAGCATGTGCACTCACAGTAATGAGATAAGCACACAAAAATCATGCATGAATGTTTGATCTTCGGTGCTTTTATAAAATAATGTTGTGCAGCATATATTCTAACATCTTGCTTAGCACTACAATGCAAAGTATTTTAGCAACATAAAAATATTGTGTTGTACCTAGCAGGTGAGCAGGGATAGGTCCTTCAAGGTTAATGTACTTAGGACCGTACTGCTTGTAGAGCTGGCGGCGCACAAAGGCATGCAGGTTGAGGTAGAGGGGCTTAATTGTCTGATAGAGGTCCTCTATGACCTCCTCAAAGTTGTCAGTCTCATACCAAGAGCGCCAGTCAGCTCCAGTGTCATCGAATCCTACACAGGACAAAATGTTTGTTATTTATCTCTGTTTCTCTCTCTTTCTTGCATATAAGTAATTTCCATCACTCTTCTTGTTCCTCCATTACTTCATTCTGATTAAATTAATTACTTAATTAAAATAAAAACAAATTTAGAAATTTGTCTTCAGCTTACTTGACAATCAACATCATAAATCATACCATATGTCACAAAAACGATAAGTTAAAAAAAACATAAATATGCACTGCAATATATTAAATGTAACTTCATAAAAATGCAAGGAATAAAGTGTTTACCATCAGCTCGAGAGGCTTGGTTGCTGAGCTCCACAAACCTGGGGTAATACTCCCTCAGAGGTACACCTGATGCATTGTGCCAGCCCTCCCAGGCAAACAGGAGCCTTTTATAGCTCCTGGAGTTGGCCATGATATCTGTTAGTTCTGCAAAATGGAAAAACCCAACACACTGTAAGTCATAAGGAAAATGACATAATGAGCAAAAGCTGGGCGTTTTTCCTAAAACAAACAAGATATATCAGTGTTTGGAATTGCTTCATGCTCCTCCTGCTCTCTCAGCAACGGAAAACCAGAACAAACACATTATCTAAGTGGTTAGCTTTAGGTTATGACAACTCTTGTTATATTCTGAGCATCATGTAAAACAACATTTATCTTCTAAATGCCAGAAATAGGAAAAGGAGGTGAGGAAAAGGTGAAAGCTGAAGGTCACAGAAGATGGTAATGGTGGAAAAAGAGATGACAGATTTTGACAGTCTGTTTGTTATTATAATGATGATGAATAATGTTTCTTTAAATGGGATGTGCTTCATACTTGGAGTAACCCTGTTCCACTCTTGATTATTTCCACTGTAATACCTATAATCATTACAGAGACTGCAGTAAATGAGCTTATAATTTCTACCATCCTGGTCTCTTTTTTCATAGTGTGTATGTTAGCAATCATTTCTCACTTACTTTTGACAGTTGTTGCTGACAAGGCACAGGGCTATTGTTCACAATACATACGAGTGGAGTTAAAAGCTAATGATTAGTTGTTTCTTTAGCTTTTTATCAACACTCATGGGCACATCCGTAACACTTCCTTTGGAGCTCTCTTTAAAGTAATCAGCTCATACCTTGCCATACTCTAGCCATGAACTGATAAAATCTAAACCATTTACAACTGTTTTTCTGTCCTCTTCCCCTCTAAACTGTTGTTTGTTTCGTTCTCTCTCTCTCTCTCTCTCTCTCTCTCTCTCTCTCTCTCTCTCTCTCTCTCTCTCTCTCTCTCTCTCTCTCTCTCTCTCTCTCTCTCTCTCTCTCTCTCTCTCTCTCTCTCACTCTCTCTCATTTACTCTCTTGCTCTCTGCTTCTGTTTCTTACAAGCCTCAAACTAAGTATGTATTCAGCGTTTACTCACCAGGTTCCAGGCTCCAGCTTACGTTCGGCTGTGGATGCACTTTGGCTGTGGAATAAATGTTGTCCATGGTGCTGAGAATTGTGTTATACTGCACACAAGAAACAGAGATATGAAGTCAGTCTTTGATGCTCAAAAGAGGTCAGCACTGCTACGATGACAAAATCTGACACTGTCTTTAGGCTTTCGATTTTTCTCATAATAAATATGAAACAGAAACAAACCTCTTCTCTTTCTTTTTGGGGCAGGTTGGCAGCTCCCAGCGTCTTGATCTTGTTCATCAGTTTAATGTCTTGAGCATCAGTGAGATTGAGAGTGAAGGTTGTCTTGGCCTTTTTCCCCCAGGCTTCAGTGAAGGCCTGCTCTTCAAGGGATGCAGTTACCTAAAGACGAGAGGAAGAAATGAATGACAATGATATACTGATATATCTCCTCATTTCTGATATTACTGATCTATAAGTGCCTAAAATGTAAAGGCCTGCAAAGACTACATATGAATATGTAGCACCAATCTTTTAGTTTATTAATCTCATAAAGTGAGTCTTTATGACCAAGCAAAGTCCACATTGTTCTTTGATATTATATCAGCTTGTTGTTATACTTTGTTTTGTCTTTTTTGTGGTATTCTTTTGGTCCAGTGACATCAGAGCACAACCCAAAAAGACCCCATAAATGACTCCAGCCTACCAGACATTTCCTGTTACTAGCAGCCACATTTAGTCATCAGTATTAGCATTTTGCCTCTCTTCAAGTTCATCTGCTTTAGAATAAGGATTGCACCAGTCTACCATACATAAAGTACCAGTCAAAAGTTTGGACACACTTTCTCTTTCAAGTGAATGGACAAGTGTGTCCAAACTTTTGACTGGTACTGTACATACATATATAATGCAGACCATGTGTGTAATATATATAAGAGGTGTAATTTAGTCTTTTTATCTTCTTCATACTGTTTGTCTTAAATTGGTTATATTATATTAAAATTGATTTCCTGTGTGAATACTTTGTGCAAACGTGTTTTTTTCTCATTATTTTTCTAAGGTTGTCAATGCCAATCTGTCCATCCACCCATTATTCAACTACTATATCTACCACATGTATTCATCTTGACTTGATATGTTCCTCGAGAGCTTTTACAACACATCTTTCCTCTGGGATCAATAAAGTGTTCCATCTGTCTATCGGGAGCAAGGACAGAAAAGCTAAATAAGCCCCGCTCAAGGATAATATTTTTTTAAAATGTGTTTGTCTCTGAAGCACACATCCTCATATATGGCCTGTCTGAATCTCTAGAGTTTTTCTTTATGGGATCCTGGATATAGATGTTCACACTATATAATGACAGTGTGGGAAGAATGGATGGAGTCAAGGCTACTGTGGAAGACTGCATGGATAGTATATGTGCTGTACCTTGAATTGCTCCTATTGAAAAAGATGAACTACTGCTCTATTGTTATAGCACTATGTGTACCATATACTGCACCTTAAGCATTTAATTTGCTTAAGAAAAAAGACTGTGTGTCACTGTGTTGCAATAGTAGTATCATGTCAGTGTTACTGTAAGTGTGACTAACAATAGCTTTTTCACACTAATGTTGATGTAACCTAAAAAAGCAATGAGTTAATGTTTGTACCTCGCTAGTTGCTCAACACACATCCTGATAAAACTAACAGTAGCTTCATTCCAGTCATGTTTTCATTGAAGCCCCTCTTATCTGTATTTTTCTCAGCATTCACTAAAATAACAGACTGACAGGAGCAAAAAACTGGTGACAGTGAGTTGAAGTATTAACTCTGACCTTTGTGCACTTCCTCTCAATCTCTGTCTTTTTCTCAATCGTTTTTTCCAGCCTGCCCACACCCACCCATCCACACAAATAATCACATTCTCAGCCCAAGAAACACATAAACATAAGATGGCTGGAAAAACCTTTTTTGCTTTATTCCTCATACAAGCTGCAGAGTGTGTTGTCATTTGTGGGGGAAAAAGTGTTTACAGTATCTGCTCTATAACAATCTTCTTACTCATTTACCATTTGAACAATGGTAACCTCATGTGTGCAAAGAACACATTTTCCAAAATGAATTCATAATGTCTGAGAATGAAACCCTTCACTTGAACTAACCACAATGCAGGTAGTGCTCAAATTTCACATTAGAGCTACATACATTTGGCAATACACAGTGAAATTTGAATGTAACTGAGCCCCAGGTGTGATTGCAACACTTAAAGGCGGTTGGTATTTCATTGGGTTCAAAGGACATCAGTTATTGAAATCCACTCTCATTGCTTTTTTACTCCACATAATAAGAAGCCTGTGAACTGATCCTCATTCTGCTTGATCCACTACATGCCTAACCTGGCTGGCTGAGTCTCATTTGCACCAAGACCAAATCATGTTCACCTCTGAAGCTGCAAGAGCTGAGGCGGAAAAGTGTGTGTGTGTGTGTGTGTGTGTGTGTGTGTGTGTGTGTGTGTGTGTGTGTGTGTGTGTGTGTGTGTGTGGTTGTGTGTGTGTGTGTGTGTGTGTGTGTGTGTGTGTGTGTGTGTGTGTGTGTGTGTGTGTGTGTGTGTGTGCGCGCGCTTTATGTGTGCAAGAGTGTGCGTGCTGTAATTTAGTCTGTGTCAATTTATGTTTTTCAATCAATTCAATGTATTGGACTCACAGGGCAGGATAAATGGAATACCATCATTTAAAAAATCATACGAGTAATTCTTATTCTCTGTCAGCCTGAGTGGCCTCACTCCCCTAGGCTGTCAGATCAGATGGAGCTCAATGGTCTGATTCACTTTGATCCCATCTTTGAATTGTCCAGGGGGAAAAAAAGTGCTCATACATGGCAACTAAAAGCCTGCTCATCTTTCACCGTACAACCCAAACACATTCTGGACAGCAGAACATATTCTGCAGCCTGACCCTTTTGACACTGGTGGTGTAGGGCACATCTACACCTGTTCAGCGTGTGAGGAGAGCAGTTCCCAAAGCCTGGATAGTGTAGTGAAATCCTGTTGTGACAGCTGTCCAAGCACAAGTAGAAAGAAAAAACCCCAGAGGCTCCGTGTGACAATTTGCTTTCATGAGTTTTCATAATACTTGGTAAGCCTGTGTCCATGAACATGAGCATGTTTTAGCCTGAAGGCAAGTAAATACTCTTTCACACCTCTGCAGTTTCATTGTTTCCTGCAACTGCCTGGCTGGCAATACTTTTCTCCTGTTTTAATGTCTCTATAGTCTCTCCCTCGTCTTCACTGTTTATGCAAATGTTCCTTCAGCATATGGTGAAATGAAACTGTAACACCACTGCAATGTGCTATTAATGTAATGTCTCATAGCTTGCCTCTAAAAAGCCCCATTTTAAATTTTTTGCAGAAGAAAAGCATTTTATTGGCTGCACATATTGCCGTAGTGGACCATAAAACTACTTCTAAACTGCATCCTCTAGCGGGTGCGTCCATCTGGAGAAACTGTTAGACAGAAAGTATCATGAAACAGACAGTTAAAAAAATATAAATGGCTAACAGAATATCATGCAAGACCCCCTAGGAATTGATTCAAAACTTGAAGACGTTTGCACCCCAGGCATTCAGATTTGTTTTATATTTCCAGTAACACACAAGCTGAGTTGGCCGCGTTGGGAGGAAACTGAGCATGTAATTCTGGAGAGAGATGAATAGGCGAGATCTCAAAGTCAAGCAGGGCTCGGCTCAGCCTCGACCAAGCATGCATTTGTGGAGACGAGGTGTCAGTGCTGACAAGAACTGATCTAAACAGGTCAATTTTGAGCATAAGAAGAAAAGGGTAAGCTTAAATATCTCTCTCTAAGCTCAAGATTCCAGTAAGCATCCTACCTGGAGCTGGGAGTTGTGGCTCGTCAAGTTGGTGTTGTAGTTCCAGCTGGCAGAGACACTGTAGAATAACACCTCTTCAGCAGTGCTGTTGTAGTCAGTGAGGAACCTTTGTGCCTCATCCAGGGTGTCTGCATAGTCCCCTGGAAGCCAGTCAGGTCGCAGAGCTTCAGAAAGTCCCAAGACCGGCAGCAGAAGCAGCACTGACCACAGAAACCTGTCCCCACCAGTGCCCATGACTAGCTCCCACCAATGACACCGTGCAGGAGAAAAACTGTTAAGTGGAAGAGTTGGGAACAAGGGCTAAAAATATACTTCCTCCAATGTCAAATATGAGTACACCTTCCCCCTTGAGCTGTTGTCTCATCCACTCCTTCACTGCTCCCCTGCTTGCCTCCCAGCCTAGCTGCCGGTGAAATGCACAGAAGCTAAAGCGAGCTTCTTTTAAGTGCCAGTTTAACCCAGCCCACACTTCTCTGCAGCCTTCCCTCTCACCACTTTACAGCACTGGACATATTCCCCCCCCCCCACCAATTCCCCTCCTTACTCCTATCTTTTCTCCCTCCCTTGTGTTCACCAGCTTGCCAGAGTTTGGATAGCTGTCAATATCTCTGATTAGATCCAAGTTTCTGTGGAAGATGAGAGATGAGATATGATACACCAGTGCAATGTGCCTGCCTGCCTGCTTGCCTGTGGTAGCTCCTCAATAACCAGCACTGGAGTGTTTGGGAGGGACTCTGCATACTTTGCTCTCAGTTCCCTCCTTCAGCTTAGTGACAACAGAGGGAGGGGGAGTTATAAAGACAGGGGAAATTAAAGCAAGAAGGAATGGGAGAATGAAATGGGGGGGCGGAGGGGGGGCGTAGCCGGATTGAAGGCAGAATGTTGGAAAGGCTGCAAGAGATTAGCAGAAAAAGAGAGTTAGAGGTACAAAACGGTGAAAGGAGCTCACCTTGAATCATTTCTTTTATATGGGACCTGAGCACAGCTCTCTCTCTAATTGAGGTTAGAAACATTATATAAAATGATCTCAAATGGAACCAGTGTATTTTTTCATGTGGTCAGCACTTACTGCAATGAAAGAGCCCCATTAGTGATCAAAAGTCTGCAAGAGCCCTCGAAAAAATGATTTTAAAAGGGATGTCATTATTGTTTTGGATAACTGCCGACACTGTTGGCTGGTCTTTTTTAGGAATGAGTAGGTTCACAGCTGTCAAACTGTAGAGGGATTTTCAGGGTGTCTCCACTCTTGGCATCTTTATAGTAAAAATCCAAAGAGCAGTCGTACTATACTGTAGCTTATAATGAGTACCATGGCTACAGTATGGTACGTCTTACTGCGTGTCAGTCACTATCTGACAGTGTATTTGAAATTCAGATCAGTGCTGGAGTATGTTTAAAGTAAGGGGGATGGGGATATTCCAAAGAGCTCTTCATGTCTTCCACTTGAGAGAATGAATAACACGTGTGCACTTTTCTTAACATAATTACAGAGTAAACAAAGTCGCTCTTAATCCCAAATTGAGCTAATGCACACATCTCATCTTGCTGGATTGCTCTGAGAAAGCAGTTTGAATGAGGTTTCAGCACATAGCACATTAACAAAGGGATATCAGATCCTGTGGTGGACTGTGTCTATACTCATTGCCAGGTACAGCATTTAGAGCAAAACACATGGAACATTTCTGGCATACTTAAACCTTCATGAACAAACAAGATGAATGCTTACACTGACATTCTATCACCTTTTAAGTTGATATTGCAAACATTTCAGCAAAAGTCCAATATTCACTCACACTTTTGCTCTCTACCAACTCATTTGTGAAATATCTGGTTATTTGTCTGTTCAAAATTCCTCTCTAGCTTCATCATATGTCACTAACTTTGCCTGTCTGCCTTATTGGGCAACAAACAATTGGATTTGCTGGCTTTTCCAGTGAAAAAAGCTCCCTGTAACAGCTGGAAGCAACTTTCAATGAAGTGGTGAGAGTGATCCAAAACAAGTAGCTAGAGGCACTTAAATAAAAAACAGCCACTTTAAAGAAACTGAAATGCTCAGTAGAGGGTAACCGCAGGGTTGAATGACAATTCTGTGTAGGTTTCGGCCCCTTTAACATCAGTCATTTGATCCAATTAAAATCCAAAAATGTTGAGCAGCTTTGGTAACAGACAACGGTTCAATATGACATATTTTCCAACTTGAGTGCATTTATCCTCCTAAACTGTGCAGAGCAGTGAGTAACTATGCAAATGGTTTATGTCACTAGTCCTATAGGTGTTATCAATTACAACAAATACTGTATTCATGCACAGATAGGGTCTATTCCCAGATGTCGCTGGCCAAGCACAAACAAAGCAATGATGTTAACTTCAAGGGATACAAAGCTATTCAAAGCTTGTCTGGCTTTCTATCACATTTATATTCTAATCCCTTTTATGTTTTGCATGTTCACACGCTGTTAAAATCTATCGACTGCTTGTGTTGCTACCAACCAGCTAATGTTTAACCTGACCTGGACCCTGACTGTTGGCTTGTTGGTCAGATTACTGGATTTGGTTATACTTTAAACAACAACTATAAAACATTTTCCCTTTAATAACACATTTCTTTTATGTTTTTGCATAGGCTATTTACACCATATGAAAATGGCACAGGTAACAAATGTCTATGTGTATGTATATATACTGTCAAATGAAATGTGAAAGTTTGCTTTGCTTTGCTTTAGAAATGAAAACAGTACCTCAAAATCAAAAGGTTTCCTTCCGGCTCACATTTGATGTTTTCATCTCAAGTGTGAACTTTGTTGAGATTGAAAAAATTGAAAATGAGCTGAAAATAAATTTGGAGTGGTATTGTGCGCTAACAAAATTTAGGAAGTGTAGCTGTAAGTTGTTCAATGAGGCCATTCAGAATGAGGCAGTGACTAAAATTTTGATGGCTTAAATAAGTGAAAAATACTATTCTTAAGAGTTTGGATTTATTGCTGACTTATCGATGGATCATATTTCTTTTCTTCTTACATTAAAAATCAAATCTGATATGTTTATTGTGATCAGTTCATAGCTTATTTAGCCCAAGTCATTCCCAATCTCAATTTACTGGTATCAGCAGATTGATTTACAGCAGTTGTTGATTAGTCATCAATGTGTATTATAACATGATTGATCACAGTAAATTCATATTTATGGATTTATTATGTTCTATAGTGAATCCATCATTATCGTTCAATAAAGGTGTTTTGATTGGGGGAGCAAACCACGTTACTGCCGATAAAGTCTTTTCTTTGTACAAGATAAAGATGTTATTTTGATGATGCCAACATTTTACTTTTAAGGTAGTTGAACTCTTGAGAACTTATGCAAAGCTGAGCCTAGAGCATATTATGTTTCATTGCAACACACTGCATGCTAAAACTGTGAAGTCTTTAAAAAACAAAGATTGAAGCTGCACCCTCTGCCTATTGAGAACTGGTATTCAGCAGACTGGTCTTTGACAGGTCAAAGCAGAAGGAGTCATTATTGCTTCACAGTAAGACAGGGATAATTATTACATGAATAGCTCAGGGTCACAATGGGTACAGGTTTGGACCACTTGGATTAAAATCACACAACGATGTCCTGCATATGACCCTCTAAGACCCTTCTAGATATCTAAAAAAAAAAAAAAATTTAAAAAGAGGACATATACACACATACTGTAGACACATATATCTCAAATCTCCAATGTTCTTACATGTAAACACACTTGCTGATGTCTTTAGAAACATGAGGCACATGTAACACCACGTGAACCACCTGGCTACTTATTTACAGTTTACATCCTAACAGGACTGATAGAAACAGATGGTGCACTGTGATCAAGTAATCAGTATGAATCCAAAGTTGCTGAGGTGAGAAACCTTTCACACACCAGCATTTGTGTTTGAATATGCCTGGTCATGACTGTGTCATGTAAGAAAATCAAGAACATTTGTATTAAAGTCCATCCATCCATCCATCTTCTACCGCTTATCCGGGGTCGGGTCGCGGGGGCAGCAGCCTAAGCAGGGAAGCCCAGACTTCCCTCTCCCCAGCCACTTCGTCCAGCTCTTCCCGGGGGATCCCGAGGCGTTCCCAGGCCAGCCGAGAGACATAGTATTAAAGTGAAAGATAATAATGCCAAAAATAATTTTACACCTTTGGTTTGAATAGAAATATCACAACATTTGTATTCTGTTTTACAATGCCAGTGGCTCAAAAACTAATACAACTTTGCGAAAAGGGAAGCAGGTGTCTAAAGATTAATTTAGATTGGGTAAAAGGTGGTGTGTACCCAGAGACAATAAAATTGTCCACAACAAGTGTTAACTGCCGCTTTATTTTGTGTGTATGTGTGTGTGTCTTTGTGTGTGTTTTGACAATGTAGTTTTCCTGCAGTCTCCAGCACAATAATTGAATTTGGCTTTTCCTTTAATGGAAGTCTGTGAAGTGTGGAGAGGCTGTGATAGCCCAGAACATCCAATCTCCACAAACAGGGGGTTGCACACCATTGAACATGGATTCTGCTTTGTACTGTGTGTGCATGTGTGGTCTGTCAAAAGCTACTTTTGGGGACAAATTTCAGACTTAAGATCAGTTAAGTGTAGACGGCTTGTCCGACTGGGGACAAAAGCTGTGTCCATATTTGGGAAAACGCTGATTTTTGGGTCAGTAGTTAAGGTTAGGGTTAGGTTTAGGCAAATAGTGGTGATGGTTAAGGTTTGGGTAATTTAAATGAATGCAAGAAAATGAATGTAAATCTATGTAATGACCCCAAAAGTGACCATGGTCTGATATGTGTTTGTGTGTGTGCATGTCTGTAGGGCTGTAGGATATTAGATGACATTTGAGCGCTGTTGGACATAGCTAATGTGCGTCATTATCTACTACATGTTTTGAATAAACTGTATGCATGCACATGCTACTCTTCCACATTAGAATAATGTAAATTTAATGCATGTGTTCTCTTTTGCAAAATCCTTAAAATATCAATGTGATAATGCCTGTGTACAACAGTAAGAACTGAATAAATGTTAGATAGTTATCTTGAAAAATTCTATATAGGCCTATTAGTAAGTAGATAGTACGTTTTATAGATATTATCATCAGATTAAATGACTCCAACCCTGCAAGCTCTATTGATAATGCAAAAAAAGTCATAAAATCATAAAACAATTATTCACAGGAGGTGACCACTTAGGATCAATGCTGAATCTTTAAGTAGCAGATAAAAAAAACGGTACGTCTGTTCTCACTGATAGAGTTAGTGCAATATTGGTTAATCATTATATAGTCATTAAATAATTATTTAAATACAGGAGCTTCAGGGTTTTTTTTAATCCTGAGATTCCCAAAACAAATACAGAAGGATGTGGTTGTTACTTATAACATCAATGTGTCACAAAGGCTACTTCAGTCCTGTTTGTTTAGCTGATTCTGCCTCTCTGTCCCACTCAATGGCCACATTTTCACTTCCCCAGATCACTAGATTACTACTGGACCTCCAGTAGAAATGCCATTCCCCACGTGACCACCAGGTGCCCTCACACTTTCCCACCTGTCCCAGTCACCTGACTATCTACCTGCTCACCTGTTCCTCATTCCCTCAGTAACCCCCCTTAGTATTATGCATGTGTGCTCCAGTCACCTGAACCTTGGTCCTGTTCCATAAAGCAGGATTACCAAATAAGGCAGGTTTATTTCGTTAGTCTGGCTGGTCCAGGCTAATTGTCAGGTTTAGCCTGAGTTGCTGCTTAACCATGACACTGACCTGAAAGAAAAAAATTACTATATACTCATGTGTATAGGTATATGTATGTATGTATGTATGTATGTATGTATGTATGTATGTATGTATGTATGTATGTATGTATGTAATAAGTATTGAAGGTATTTTTTATTTTTTTCCAGTAATTATATATTTCCAATGAGGATACTCATATGAAATTATAGTTATAAATAAAGTTATGTGTAATAAAGTGGAATGAAACAGGGGAAAAAAATATTTAACACATTAAGAAAAGCAGTACACCAAGGCAAGGAAAGGAAAGGAATCAGCTGAAATCTGTAAGTAGTTAGACAGTAATACCTATCTGTGCAAGTTTGTATCAGCTGGGTTAGTACATATTGATGAGCTATAAAAAGGTTTCTGGTTACCAAAATTAAACATCTCATGATGGGTAAAAGCAAAGTTTCCCCAAGACCATCACAACCTGATTGTTGCAAAACATTTAGCGTGTTCAATACTTTTTTTCCTGTGTCATTCCACTTTATTACGCATAACTTTATTTATGGAGTTTGATGTTTTGATTTCTTTATATGTGTGGATTTCTTGAGTTAATACTTAAGTTTGGTGAGAATTTCATGTGAATATCCTCATTGGAAATATATTTAAAAAATGTTGACACGTTCAATACTATGTGTTCACGATATCTCTGGATTTTGTTTATTGCTGCTGTATGACATCTTTTTGTGATCATATGTTTAAATGCTTCATATGTCTTCAGCAGAAGTGTCTGCTTTTCTGAGCAGCCTTTCTGGAATTGACCCCTGTTCCTGATATTCTGTCTCTGTTATCTGCTACTTATGTTTGACCCACTGCCTGTTCATGACCTGCCTTCTTGCCTTGACCCTGTGTCTTTGTTTGAACTGCTCTCTTGTTTCCTGGCTGTAATATAAGCCTGTTAATTCCAACCTCAATAAAAAAATCCTGTAAATCTACATGTTTTCTGTTACCACATACACACACCATTTACCCAATGACAGCTGTGACATTGTGATAGTGAGGCAGCATGCACAATACACATACCTGAAATTGAAGCAGTTAAGTGAAAATGTGCTATTGTTAATTTTATTATTTACTGTGCCTTTCCTACTGTCCTATTGTGACATGTCTTCTGTGGAAGTCTTGTGACATTTTGTTCACTCTCATGACAGTTGTGTTCCACTTACATGTGATTCATATTCCTATTTGAATCATTAATTATTTTTAAAATCATTTTTCATTTATAAATTTAGACAAGCTCATATGATTTCCAAAATAGCTCCACAACAACTTGATCACAAGCTTGAATAACTGAAATGACGTGTGCAGATATTTCAGACCATTCACTTCTATTTTAAGACAAAGGGCAAAGCTGTGGTTTGCCTCCCCTAGCCTACATTTATACTGAAGAAATCTCAAGAAATCTCTTTTGTCTTTGAACAATGGAGTCTGATATTTTTGAAAGCTAAAGCCATCTCATCTGTCTAATTACAAATTGTACAAAGCAGCTTGGCTTTGTAATTGTTATAAAGATAACAGCCCCCTCTGTTTCATATTTTATGTCAGTGAAAGAGAATCATTTCTGGTGCACCTTCCGCTACATTCATTTGAGGGTAAAGTCACATTTTTACAACTACTCATCTCCTTTCTACACTTGCACACTTCGATAGTACTTAGATGAAAACAAGACAATAAAGTAGCGGTGTGCTTTTCATGCTGTCCTGACTGATATCCATGACGGAGATTTGAATACAGCTAATCAGCAGCATGAGGAGAGACCAGTGACTGAATATCCTCTCACTAACTAATGACATGACATGGCTTTCATGTGATTCAGTTATTTTTTTAAATGATAGAGCAATGAAAGTATTTCTCATTTCTCCAATAGTTCAAAACACTTGAAAAACGAATGAATTGTGTTTTATCGACTGAGCGAGTCAAAACAAATTATGAAGGTCACCATTAAGAAGATCCAGTTCTCACACATACTGAGATTCCAGAAGATAAAAAATATCCATAACAAAGCAAATATGAGTGTGAAATGATGACTGAATGGGTAATTTATAGTTACAAACCCATATCTGCGCAATTGTGGCTCAGGAAGAATATGACACAATGTCTGAGGTCAATGAAAGGACAGGAAAGTAAGTATAGTGTTCCTCTCCTCTGCTGGTGGCTACAGTATATGTTATCATTAGGCCATGTCTCTGGGCATAGTGTGTTGAATCATGCTAGTCTCTATGTGGGTATGATTTACCAGCTGCACTTAATCATGCAGAACCTCTAACGCAAGGGTCAGAATTACAGCTATTTGTCATCATGAGAGCCTACTTGGAAAGTTTATGGCTGCGGAATACAACACAACATATATACATCAACATAAACATGAGAAAATATGGACTGTATTTATCGATCAGTTCCTTCTTTCAAAGAAATGTAGGCTCCAATCAGCTGAAGCCAAAGGCAGTAAAACTGCAATAATTTAATCAGAGATATCATTAATTCATTATGGGTAATCTTATGCTGCAACCAGTTCACCTTTTCCATACAAAATGATAACATGATAGCTTAATTATTTATAGAATAAAGTAATAACTCTTCCATAATCTCTAATCAGTAGTGAGTGATGAGAGATAAAACTGTAGCATACGGTAGCAGAAAGTCACTGCAACACTATTAGACAAGTCAAAGCCATCAACAGCTTTGATTACTTTCAAAGCAGGACTAAGGCTAAAGTGAACGTGTATATTTTTAATCCTTTTTGTTAACATTACAGCATCATTACAATACATTATTAGTGTTGGGTCCCACTTGATTTTTATTGTCTTAAGTTGATTTACTTCAATGTGAAAATGTCAGTTGGAACATATGAAACCAGAAGGAAAACACAAGAATAGGGAGAAATTGCCGAAATTCACCAAAAGAAAAATAAATGCAAAACATAAAAGAAAAACATCCTCAGTTGTGAATTTTAAACACTGTTTATTATCAATCAGAGTTAGGATTTAGCTTCAGATTGAGTTAATGATAGAAGTAGTGGTGAAGTCAGTTTAGTTAGAGTTCAGTTTAAACAATACAAAGAGTCAACAGCCATCCTGCAGCTGCTCTGTGAGGCTGTACTAATGAACTAAGCTAAATGCTAAAGCAAACATGCTAACATGTTCCCTCACTTAGATGTGTAATACTGTGCTAAACACAGTTGGGAAAGTACCTTATTTTGTAGATTCTTGGTCATAATAACCCGTACTGGGCAAATGGAACATTTTGACTTGACAATGGCATCAGAAAAGTTCAGGGCTCACCACTTATTACAACTTATCCTCTGGGCACTATTATACCTGTACCAATCAGTAGCTGTTGAGATATTTCAGACTGGATCAAAGAAATAGACTGACTGACTGACAGATAGACATTTCCCTGGAGCCACACTACTTTCATGGCTAAAAACTGGAAATGAGTCCAGGTGGCCCAGGTGGTGCCGCCGCCAACCATAAACTGCAACATACCTGGTTTACCTCGGACCTTTGTTGCATGTAATTCCCCTCTCTCCTGTCAACTCTGACTGATGGCTATCTGATAAAGGCATAAAATGTTCTCCAAAAACATTTGTGTTAAGGTCGACCAAAGTCTGTACAGGTGCAGCATATAAAAAACAAGCCCTTTTACGCACATCTTGTTTTGTAACCTGATTTTCCCTAGGTATCAATGCTGTGCCATATCAAAATAAAATGTTATTATGCTTTGGCTCATGGCTCAATTCAGTGAGTATCAGATAGGATCAAAGTGTACTGATAAACTGTCACGTGGCAAAACATGTGCATTGCTAGTAATCACATGTAATAGATTGACCACTTCCTGTTAGCATTTCTGTAACACCTTGAATGTCCTCAAAGTTATACTTGTGCTAAGAAGTGATCCAAACGTGAGAGTAAACACAAAATGAATGTACACACTGCTCTCCAACCAGAAGGAACCTCTTCAGAAACTGGAGTCAAGCCACCAGGGAAGTTCACATACACAAAACACTATCAAGGATGTTGTGGAATTTAAACAGTTTAAACAGGATATCCAGAACAATACAATGTATTTTGACACTGCTGAACTTTTCGTTAATGCAAGTGTTCTACATGAAGCATCATAAGCTGATGCAGAGCTGAAGTAAAGCTGAATTTTACTGGTAGGCTTCTAACTGCTTGGGTTATGATATGATACATTAGTTATTTGTCATCATCATCATCATCATCATCATCATCATCGTCTATAATGCACATTGCAATGGAGACCAACTGATTAACAAACCAGATGATCCTTACTATTTTCTCTGGACTGCACTGACCTCTAGTGGATTTTATAAATAATGGAAGTAGCTGTCATGTTGGATCCTGTAACGTTCATAGCACGATTATCTTCTATCATATTATATATTATTATGTATGACAGTCTATGTGAAACTGTTGACCACAACAATAAACGTGATACATCATATTTTCTTCTGTTAGGAGTGAGATTTATTTATTTTTTAATCAGTTTGAGTGAAGGTCTACCTGGTGCAGCCCTGCCCAGGGAGCAGCTGCTCACACGGTGAAAATCTGTACCCTGAGGTAATTCCGCATTCACCTCCGACTACACACCTACCTGCCTCCATTGACTCTTGTCCAAGTAAATTGTTTTAGCGGATTTAAAAGGGTTTGTTAGCATGGGAGAAATGACGGAGCAGAAGAAGTTTTCAGAGATTATTACTCAGATATTACAAGAGGCGCCAGCTGCCAGGAAGAGTCTTCTTGATAACCACAACAACCTCCTTCAGGTGGCAGATTACTGCGAGAACAATTATTTTCAGGTGAGTAATGCTCGTAAAAATGTCAGAACTACTGCTCCAAAAGCGAAACGAGTAACTTTTAGACTTTTTGGAGAACTTTATGACATTTGAAGTGTGTCACAACATGTATCACATATCCTACTTTCTGTTTATTTATTTACTGTTTAATCGTTCAGGCAGAAGATCACACTAAGGCTGCCGAAGAAGCCAAGTCTCTGGCTGTTCAGGCGCTGGCCAGTGTGACCTACCAGATCAACAGTTTGGCCAGCTCAGTGCACAAACTATTGGATTCTCAGGCAATGCAGATCAAAGCTATGGAGTCTTCAGTCAACCTGCTGACACTGGTGAGGAACACCCTTCATCTACAACACTTGAGCTCTGCTGTGCCCAACTATGTGATACTGCACAGCTGGAGATTATTTAATGCTAAAAAAAAACATATAACTAGAAGGTTGCACTGTTCTTCTATTTTCCTCCATTTTCTTTTAATTACTAAATAAGGAACAAGCCAAAATAGTTTCCCGTGGTTCAAATACTGTACAATGTACTTATTTATCTATCTATCTATCTATCTATCTATCTATCTATCTATCTATCTATCTATCTATCTATCTATATTAATGTAACACTAAATCACAAAAAGTAATCTCAAGGCACTTTTCACATAGAGAAGGTCTAGACCATACTTTCAAAGAGTTTCTTAAAGGTTTTTGTTACAGTACAAGTAAAAATGAGAAAGTTTGTCGAAACTTTTAACTGGTAGCCTACTGCGTTCATGTTAAAGGACCTGTCTGTAGGATTTAGTGGCATCTAGCGGTAAAGTTGCAGATAGAAACCAAGTGACAACACCTCCCCTCCCCCTATCCCTCCAAGCTTGTAGGAGAATCTACGGTGGCCGTGAAACTTGCGAAAGATGCCAAAGGCCTTCCAGCCATAGTGTACACCAGCCAGTGTTTGCTTTGTCTGTTACATGGGCGACTGCAAAAGCATGGAGGTGCAACTTGCTGGGCTCTGTGGAAGAGGACACGCTCCCTATGTAGATATAAAAAAAGATATGAAGGGCTCATTCTAAAGTAGACTGACAGGTCAGTTTCTAAACACTTTGCTCATAGAGACCGAAGACAATCTTCCAGGTTTTGTTGCTAAAACTGGACAGAAACAATTAGAGAGTTAAAAATAACCCTGCATTGCAGAATCAATCCAAAGTCCTGTAGGCAGTCCTTCATATTGGGATGGTGATATGCACTAGTTCACTACGAAGGTGAATGGGGGAGAGCATAATTTCTGCTAAGGCGTGTCCTTGACTAAATGTATGGGGCATAGGTCTTTTAGCAGCCACTTTTGCTGTTATTCAAGCAACTACTGAGCATTTAGAAATGCCCAGACTTCAGTAGGCAGAGATCTCTTATTGTCTGCTATTGCAAGACTGATTCTAAGGTAACAAAAACACAACAACTTTTATGTTCTGTTGATTAAAGCATATTTATGATTATTATAATCAATTTCTGCAATATTTCTGCCAATTGATCCCTCATAAACTTTACACACTGGTCCTTTAAATGAATTACAACTACACTTGTATTTGTTTATGTGGGAACAAAGTGTGCAAATTACTGAATTCCTTTCTCTTGGAAGTTACCTTTCATCTGTGTTCACTTTGTTGGCTTTATTGTTGTCATAACTTAATGAGACACTTTCTCAAGGAAAGAAGTGATCTGAAAATTACTGAGTGCCAGTGTTTTTGATTGATATTGATTGTTGATTGTGGCTGTTCACGCTGTGTTCTGGTCCAGACTGAAAAAATCCACCACGAGAAGGTAGCCAGGAGAGAGATTGGTGCTTTTACTACTCCCAAAAACCGGAGCCGGAACAAACCTTTGGCCCCACCGACTTCTGGCATGGGGCCAGAGAAAAGCTACTCAAGACAGCCAATATCGTACTCCATCTTGGACTCCGTCGGACATTGTTTTCAGGTAAAGGGGATGCTGGATTGAAATTGAGTCCAAACGCTTTACATTTCTCTTCAGATTAAACATATACAGAACATTACATTCACCCTATTTCATGCTGAAGTCCCAGGGTGATGTCAAATGTGATGTACAGGATGGCTGACTGTGCTGTAGAGATGGAGAATGTCATCCTTTGTTCCCCTTCATTCATCTTCTCCCCACAGGTCCCTGGGCAGCAGCCCAGAAAAAGATCAGGAACCACAGATAGCATACAGAGCACTGCAGAATCCACTGTGTATGTAGACACATTCCTCTTTTTTCTTATAAATAGCAATTTCTACACTACAGATTTATTATTATGGTATAATATCCATCACTGTATGAGGGGTTTCTTCATTATACACTCAGATTACAGAAATAGTCATTAATCATACGCTTATTTGCTTTCTTGCTGAGAGTTAGATGGAAGGATTGATACCGCTCTCATCTGTCCCTTAATAATGAGGCTGCAGCCACCAGCATGTTAGCTTAGCACACAGAAAGGTCACAAAGTCCACCTACCAGCTTCTAAATCACACAAATTAATACATTATATATCAGTGTATTTAATTATTCTAAAAAAAATGAAAACACTGCGGTTTTACAGGGGGTTAAATGCTTGACTGTCTCTTGGGCCACACCAGGAAGTGACTGGGAAATGTCAAGAAATAGTCTAGCAGCTACAACGATTAGTTGATCAATTTTAATCGATCGACAGAAAATTAATCACCAACCATTTTGATAATCAATAATTGTTTTGAGTCATTTGTTAAAAGAAAAATACCAACATGATCTGGGTCTAGCTTCTTAAATGTGAATCTTGTCTGGTTTCTCTAGTCATCTCTGACAGTAAACTGAATATCTTTGGGTTGGTTGGAACAAAACTAGACATTTTGGTTGCATCTTGGGCTTTTGGAAATGTTGATCTAATTTTTTCATAATTTTCGGACATTTTATAAACCAAACAACAAAAATATTAATCAAGAAAATAATTCAAATCTTTAAATAATCAACAATCAAGCTAAATGAATTGCATTCTGGCTGCAGCGTCATATTTAGCATACAGACATGATAGTGGTAGTGATAGTCTTCTCATTTAAAGCTTGACACAAAAACAAATGAGTGTATTTCCCAAAATGTTGAACTATTCCTGTAAGATACATCAAACCATCACTTTTATTGCTCACAGTGGCTGAAGGTCTGTTTTCTTCTTCTCTTGTTTGTTGATCAAGTTTCGGCATCGCTGTGCCCCCACCATCAGTCCCCACCTTGCCAACCGTCTCCAACCTCACCAATGACAGCTTGCCTCCCCCTCCTCCTACTTCTCTTCCAGCTGCTTTGGACCCCAGTATGCCTGCTCCTCCTCCCTCCGTTATGGACACTGGCCTCCCCCCTCCTCCCTCCTTGACCTCACCCACATGTCCTCCCCCACCTCCTCCACCTCCACCTGTATCAGGAGCTGGCCCTTTTTCTCCTCCTCCCCCTCCTCCTCCACCTCCACCTGTATCAGGAGCTGGCCCTTTTTCTCCTCCTCCCCCTCCTCCTCCACCTGTATCAGGAGCTGGCCCTTTTTCTCCTCCTCCTCCTCCACCCCCACCAGCAGCAGGAGCTGCCACCTCCCCTCCACCTCCACCTCCACCACCCCCTCCCACTGGGAACTCTGGTATTGTGCCACCACCGCCTCCACCACCTCCTCCACCTCCCCCTTTCCTACATTAGCAAACATTATAGCCCATGTAAAATTTCTCTGATGGGTTATTTTTCAGTATGATTCGCAGATAACATTTTAAGCTGGCAAGCTAGGGTTTGCCATTAGATGGATGTGTAAAAATGTGAACAGCATGTATAATATATTGGTAAGTCCAGGCCTGTTGTGAGATCAATGTTAAGTGCAAATAAAAGCTTGAAAAAGTGTGTGTGGTGCTTTAACCTTGAGGTGTTTCATGAGTCTTGCATGGCACAGAATGAGCCTCAAGTGATATTTTTCCTGGGACAGAAAAACTCTCCTTCAAATGAAACACTGTTGTGCGGAGAGCTGCAGTGCAGACACCTCCAGCATGTTTCAACAACACCTTAACCACATTCCTGAGAAACATGCTGAAACAGGGATTCTTGTGTTTCCAAGTTATCCTCTTTTTTCTATAGTATGATTTCCCTCACTTGTTACAACTTTGTGTTGTCATTATGTATCTAAATCAGTGTAAGTCACCTGAGACGTCAGCTGCCCGTCAGCCCAACACTAGAAGCTGTCTTCCTGTTAGGTACAGGGAACAGTGTCAGTGATAAGTTGTTTACGTCACTGACTGTAACCTCAGTGTGTTCTGCTACTTTAAACAGGTCAATGAGGCTATAAAATGTCTGTTGCAAGCAAACACTCTACTTAACCTGCATTACATGGCTCGTACTTGAAGGTAAGTCTTACTTTCAGTAAGGAAAATATCAGATTAGCAAGGGACAACTTTACTAAACTTGTTAAATCATATTCTTTACTGTTTTGTATCAGATTGTGTTCAGTTACGCCTGAAACATGAGAAGAAGCCTGATCATACAAAGCCAGTGTTCATATATTCATAAAAATGGTTATGTTGTATTTGAAAAGAGAAGTTCTGTTGCTGCTTTTCATTCCTGCCTATTTTACATTTATGTGAATTCAGGTCTAAGCTGTAATCTTTCATGTAGTGACAGCCCGTAAAGTTATGCATGGTGTACTTTCTTTTTTTTTTCTTTGAATTGCAGTGTTGCAGCTCAAACTCTTCTGAGTTAATCAAAAGAACCATCAAAGATTGTGCAGCTCTCATACATACATTAATTATATCTGCTATTGGAAAGTAACTAAGTACATTTACTTAAGTACTGTACTTAAGCAACATTTTGAGGTACTTGTAGGCTACTTTGAGTATTTCCATTTGATTTATAGAACCACTCCACTACTGCTCCACTACATATATTTAACGGTTACTTTTCAGATGAAGATTTGACACAATGGCTTTTTGGTTTTTGATGTTCTGAAGAAGACAGTGTGTAGTCAAGTTCACATTTGAGATGTCTGTGATTTTGTCAAAAGCTCCACCAAATAGTGATTTTTTCCCCCTCGAAGTGTTACAATGATCCAATATTTCGCCATAAATCAAGATTACAGGAAAAGGTCTAATAACTGAAAAACAAATTTGTGTATTAGAGCTTTTTTTGTCTCCAATCTCACAACCCCTTAGATTTATAGGGTAACCCTTTGGAGGGGCCTATGTTGGGAACCACTGGACTAAATTAGCTAACTGTATATAAAGTAGTTGAAACTAGCTCCACCTTGCAACAGTTAAATACAGCTCACACACCAATACTTCAGTATTATGCAATAATCTAATGACGTTATAAAGTAATGATTCATCAACCAAACCACTACTTTTACTACAATATATCTACACTTTGCTGACAATCCTCCTTTGCTTTTAAGTCGAATTTTCTTGCAGGAATTTTACTTACAATGGAGTATTTTTCCATTGCTGTGTTGGTACTTTTACTTAAGGAAAAGATGTGAATACTTCTTCCACCACTGTCTGCCATAAAGACGTTCTGTTTATGTCTGTGATTTAAGGATACGAGGAGATAAAGAGAGCGAACTTTGAACCGTCCATGTATAAACAGACACCATCAAGTAACAAGCTGAACAGTAAAACAGTTGTGATGTTCAAGGTTCAAAATCAAATCTTTGCTTTTAAATGAAAAGGCTTCTGATTTATTCATTCTTTTCCTGTTTTCTCAGGTGTGAAAGATTAAACCTTATAAGGAAAAAAAAGACAGCCATGATCATTTATCAATTTGCGTTGGAGTAAGTATTTCCTCTGTTCTTAGCAGGTTAACATTCATTCAACCGTATGTACACTGTGGCTGCTTTTACACAAAAACATGTTTGTTCTCCATTACAGGATTCCTCTGTTCTGTATCGGTGTCACTTTGTGGATTTTATGTTGTCATTATGCAAAGAAAAACTGTGAAGCGGAAGACAGTCCCCTTACGCCCAGTTACAATCCGTCTGTATATGTCATCCCAATATACGAAGAGGAGCAGGAGGAGGAAGAGGAGTACATACATGAAGCATATGTTCAACCTCCCTACAGAGATCCTCCCATGTACGTGTCAAGAAATGTCAGTCCACCTCCTCCATACAGGGTACGGCACTGGTTGCATTTTGTTCACATTCATACATTTATTATTATATTACATGATTAGGCCACGCATGTTATTTTAAAAAGCAGTTGGTTGACAGTAAATGTTTCACACAGTGTCAGAGATTTTTAAATAAAATGTTTCCTCTTCCCTTTTCCAGCTTGAACCACCATCCTATCAGGAGGTCCAGATTCTGGACCCACCACCATTATACGCTGCTCCTCCACCTTACCCACCCTCTTTACCTGGCTCAGGGCAACCCTGATCCTCCTCACCTTCCTCTTCCTCCTCCTCATCAAACACACTATAGCCTCTACTGTACTTTTCATTACAGGGCAGGTTACAACAACTTTGAGTGCATGTACAGTATGTAGTTATATGTTTCGTGTGAGACGTATAGGATAAACAGGGTGGCCTGTTTCTGTTTGGAGGTTTCCTGACTAACCGTTGATAAAACTGTGACTGTGAAAGACTGACTGTCTGTCTATATGTTAGTGTTTTGACTGACTTGTGTATATACCTGAAAACAATCAACTATGAGGAAAGGACTGTCTTTATTTGACTGGTACCAGTACTGAAGCTCTGAGAAAAACCCAGCTACAACCCACACATTTGTTAAAGCTGTATGTGCATTTTAAAAAATATGTATAGACCCTTGTTTACATGTTTTAATAATACTGCTATGTATGTAATATACTGTAATTTATACCGATGAATAAAAGTAATTTAACAAATCACACTTTATTTTTAAAAAACTCTAGTTTTGTTGTCTGGAAAGGAAGAGAGAAAGATGAGGTTTTGTCCATTTTGTCCATTTCAACAAATTCAGGGGGGAAAAAAACAATAAATAGTTTTAACGACAGAATTTTGTGTTCAATAAGTGAATTCTAACTTACTAACTGTTGAAACGAGTCAAACTCTGATTAAGACTGATTACAACATGCACCAAGAAAATGTGCAAGACACAGGGCACACCTCGAAGTCCTGTGTCTTTAAACAAGACAATAATGTTGTAAAAGCTCATCACATTGTGTACTTCCCCAAGTGACACATTATCCTTTGATAGTGAGCAACATGTCAGGACAGTTTTTTATGTTTTTGGATTCTTAAACGAGGTAAGACTCATCACATTATGTAAAATCCCAAGAATACTGTTTTTCTTTGTAATGTGTCTAAGAATTATTTTGAATTAAACAGATTTTTCCCGACCGATGTAATGAGCAACAGATTTATAGGATTAAGGTCCAACGTCAGCTGTTAAACTCATGAAGTCAAACAGTATGCCGGTCATTCCTGCTACTTTTTATGCTGCTGAACCTGACTGAACCTCCTCAGCTGTACACTGCTGAGGAGGTTCAAAGCTTTTTTAAATGACATTATTCTTAGTGAAACACTGTAGGGTCACAATCGTCTGATTGAAGTGTTAACGCTCTCATAGTCTCTCTCATAGTCTTATATAATTATTGATGTAAAGGCTTACACAGTCAAGTGCTACGCTGCTCCTTAAATGGTGATGTCATCCCACACCAACGTATTGATGTTTGTCAGTTACATGTCCAAATAGTTCAGAAATCTGAAAAGACTCCTTGTTTTCGTATTATTCAACAGTATAAATAACCATATTTAATCTGATGCTGTAGCTGCTTTTTTGGTTTGTTCATGACTACAAAACTTTAAACTTACATTACACTTTAGAGAAGAACAGACATTATGGATGTGAATTATGGATGTGTTCAATCTAGTTGTTGATTTCACATAGGATGGCACAAAACTAATCTGCTGCTGTATGTCTTAAAATTCTTCTTTCTCACAGTAATGTGAGCAAGTTGATGTAAATCCAACCATGTCCACTGTAGCGAATATCATTAGATATATGTAAGTAGACAAAAAAGTCATCTATCCATACAGGAAATTTGAGTTGATTTGAGTTTTGAATTGATGTGAATGTGTTCCTAGATCTCCAGCCTTGGTGGTGTCCATATGTTTAGTACTCCTCTGCTTCTATATGCATGCAAAGAAGAAAAGAAGAGCATATGAAGTCAGCTTACCAACGCCAGATGACAGAGCAGTCTCCATCCACACCATTTCTTTGTCTGACGATCAGGAAGAAGTGGAGAGACGTTATGACAGATTCCCTCCCCGCTACAGCACTGTGGATCCCCCACCACCATACTCACTGGTGTGTGAGCCCTCACTACAGTCAACCACTGTCCTTGAAACACTGCAGACAGACCTATACACATATTTAAACTATGTGCTTATTTATAGATATTAAAACACACAGGAGCATCTTTTACTTCTGTTGTTTTCGCCTTTTACCTACTTTGCATTACATTATACCAAACTCATGAGTTCACATAATTCTGTTATCACTAAGCTATCTTTAAAATAGTGTTTATAGGTTTGTGAGGGGACAAGGACTCTCAAATCAGCTATTTTAAACTTAACGTCCCTGAAAAATCAGCTTATGTTGAAACTGAAAATGTTGTGTTGCTTACATATATAAAAACATTTTTAAATGATGTATTAATATATAATTTTAGCATTAAACAAATGACATATTATCAAATATATAGTAACAAATATAAAAGGGGCTGCTTTACTCTAGGCTAATTCCTATTTCATTCTGAATTTCCTTCAGTTTGATCCGAAGCTGACGAGCGTTTGGCCAGGGGGTGCACCGCCTGCATATGAGATGTATCCAATAACGCTGCCTCTGGCACCTCATCACTGGGTGACATCCACAGAGCCTCAACATCCCACTCCATCAACATCAACCACCACCCATAACAGACCACCACCCCAGACGTTACACCAGACATCCACCACCTAAACTACACTTTTACTGTAAACAAATGCTGAAGACGCACCTTGTATTGTTTCTGTGAAAAAATAAGTATTAACATTGTCCTTTATTTTATATAATGCTGCGATTTTAATTTAAAAAATGTATTTTCAATCACATTAACTGTAGACCGTGAAACAATCATCTCAACATTTTTGATTCTAATACATTTTTATATGAACATCAAAACTACAGTGTAGCTGTCCAAACTGCATCTACACACCAGCAGAATCATCAAAGCACCAAGTGTTTTTCTATGATATACTATATACTCTTTATTACAATACAGTACTTACAAGTTTGAGGGAAAATAAAATAAATACTAAATAACTTGCCAGTATTATTTGTCTCTATCTACTAGGAAGGAACATGTAGTGATAGAAGTGACATGCTCCATGATGAAAAAATAGTGTTTCCTTGGCTTTTGAACCATGTTAAGGCAAAAAGGAATTATGAATTAGAAGCAACTGATAAATATTTTACTGTTTCTACATCAAAAATAGCAAAAGAAATGTGATTACTTCCATCAACTGTTGAACCTGCAATGTTAAGTAATATGTTTGCCTTCATTATACAGTCAGTGCATACTGTAGGCTACTTCAGTTTGTTTGTTTTTTACTAGGGTTTAAGTGTTTTTAGTGCTACAAATACAACTCCAACAGAATCAAGCAGGCAGTAGTCATTCACTGGATTCTTTCACTATCAAACAAACCAGAAAACTTTACCAGCATAGGACATGAAATGGACAATGTAATCAACGCTAAAAAAGAAACAAAACAAATTGAAACTAAATATGCACTGTAAGATTAATCCAAAATGTCTCAACAAAAGAGTTTTCCACTGCTCTCACTGTGTTTTATGTATCTGTCAGTGTGTGTATACGTGTGTGTGTCTTTGTTACCTCTTGGGGACCATTTTCAGTATAACACCAACCTTGTTGGGACCAATAGTCCTCTTGAGGACCAAAGCCTGCTCCTGATGAGGCAAAATATAATTTCTGAGGTCCTGGTTAAGGCTAGGGTTATAGTTTGGGTTAGGCCACAATCCACAATGAATGTAAGTCAATGCAATGTCCTAACAAGGATAGCTGTGCAAACCTGTGTGTGTGTGTGTGTGTGTGTGTGTGTGTGTGTGTGTGTGTGTGTGTGTGTGTGTGTGTGTGTGTGTGTGTGTGTGTGTGTGTGTGTGTGTGTGTGTGTGTGTGTGTGTGTGTTTGTGTGTGTAAGTAAATGTATTGCATGTACAGAATGTTTCTTTTGAAATGATCTATTGCTGTTCATTTTCATCAGTGGAGACACATTTCTGAATACATACAGTCATACTATATGATCAAATGGTAAAATATATAGAAATTAATACAAATATGACATTTGGTATCTTTCCTTAACTAATCTATTTTTATCAATCCAATGTAAACATTGCACTACGTAAAGTATTTAAGATTTTGGAAAGGCTAAAAAGTTTAACATCCTTTCAACGAAAACCTTCAACAGAGAACTTTATCTGCAAAAACATATGCGTTACTCTATTTCCACGTTTATGATAACACACACAAACTCACTCACTCACTATTGCACTAAAACTCTTAATTCACTCTTAATCCCAATCCTGACAAATAAAATGCAACTTGACATTAGGGTCAAGGTCAACAGGGGAACACTAAGTTTGTACAAAAACGCTCTAAATGAGGCTGGTCATTTGCACGGTATCACAACGCTCGGCCCTTCACTACAGACCTTCACCACCGTTAACTGCCTAGAGTCAGCCCCCTCTGGAGCTGTGAGTGTTAAATCGTCCTCCAACCTTCAGCCTGTGGGCTCCTGCTGACTTTCAGAAGACCCAGCTGACAGGCACCCACTGCTGTTCTGTTAACAATTTCTCCAGTGCCAACCGTAGACTTCGGAAAGCCGCCTCCAGGCCGTCGTTCACGATGCAGAGGTCAAAGTAATGTCCATATGCTCTTTTGATACGTTCACTCTCATCCACCGTCCTCTTGAGTTCAGAGTCCTGCAGGGAGCAGGGAGAGACAACATGAAGCATAGTGTTAGTTCATTTATCAAAGTCATTCATAGTTAGTTCACTTATCACTATTACTCTGCTAATACACTTATGCCAATGCTGTTTTCTGTTGTTGCTCCCTTCACCACCACTTATGTGGCATTTCTGATATTACTGTTGTCTGGTATTTCACTAAGATTGTAGTTCATGTATGTTTATAAGGGCGGTTAGTGCTTTCAGCAGACTGTACTTTGGTGCCCAGACTCTCAAAGACATGTGCCTTTTCCCCCATGTGACAATTTGCCATTAATGATTAATTCCATGATAAAAATGTCTCTGACTGAACGGTGAGACAATTAAGTGAAAATAAATGCAAGCAATTACTTCAATTTAAGAATGGAGCAAACAGTGAAATTGGCATGCAACTGAAATCAAATCAGTTTGCATAATTTAAATGGTAGGAATCCAAATTTCTAGTTAGCATTCCTCCATGCTGAGTAAATAATTTAAGATAGATACTTTATTATGCCACGCAGCAGAGTGAACAGCATGGTAGCTGAGTTCCAGTGCAAAAGAAAAAAGAACACAAAACACAAGCAAAGAGGCACCATAAACCATTACAACACACAAAAAGGAAACATGTGAATGAATTGTCATGTACATTAACACATAACACATGAACTGTTCTGATAACTAATATAATGAGCTTCCTTGTGATGTATTTCAGTGTACAATTTTTCATGGTAGAATCTTTAGTTTGATTCTAAAAGTAGGACAACTGACGAAGATGCACTCACCGTTAACTGTTTTGTGACCACTCCTGACTCAATTGCTGACCTGTTCATGGCTTTGAGAACCTCAAAATCCGGGGCTTCAATGAACACAACATAGGGCAGGAACTCTGACGTCCGCAGCACTTTGAGAGCCTTTGGAGAAAAACAGACACATAAGAAACTGCATTACTATCACTGCATCACTGCACAGCAAGCAATGGGTAAAGCTGAAAATCTCACATGAAATTACAAAGCTGAGAATGTGATTAAAAATGCAACTCCAGCATCTTCAGCTAACATATTTGTCAACCTAATGTGTGTAAATAAGATTAGCGGAGTCTTTCCAGCAAATAATGCTGATCATTAAGAGATCCATTTTGATAAATATTGATGATGTATTCAGTGTGAAAATACTTCAGTAGCAACAAGCTGTGCATAATTGGCTGGAATCTTGAATTTTATAAATAGGTCATCAACATTAGAAAACATGGCAAATAACGGATGGAAGACTAGATGGTGAGGAACAAAACAGGGAATGAAGGCAAAGAGGAAGTGAGGGAAAGTAAGAGTAGATATGAGAGCTTCTTCTACCTGGGGATTGACATCCAGGATGCAGATCTTTCCTGTCTCTATCACCTCATGTATGGAGTTGATCTTTGTGCCATACAGGTTCCCGTCATACTCGCCATGCTCCAAGAAACGGCCATTTTTGATGTCGCACTCCATTTCGCTGCGGGTCATGAAGGAATACATCTGGCCATCCCGCTCATCCAACTTGGGTTTTCTGGAGGTGACTGGGGAAAAAATAAATCCAAAAGCAGAGATTGATCACCGACAGTTATTTCAAATTAATCCCACAGAATGGCACTCAGTGACAGTTTTTATCCCGTAAAAATGTTGTACAGACAAACAAATTTAATTTGAGTACTTTGATATGGTTTAGTTTATCTGCACAGTGCAAAAACAGATGTCAACAGATAGAAATATGGTTAGATGCAAGGAGAAAACCACAAAACGAAGGGAGAGAAATTACAACTTCAAAGAGCATAGAAAACAAGATTACTAAGAAAAACTACTTAATGAGAAAAAGTACATAAAATGATTAAGTTTGCAATAAACTCTGCAGGTACTGTAACAATAAAACAAAAACAATGAAAGGCACTGAATGCCAAATGGATTATGAATCAGTGTACGTGGTTTAGTTGATGAATGGCTGCACTCACAGGGCATAGTGGTACCATACCGCTGGGGATCCGACACCAGCAGCTTGTTCTTCAGACTGCGACGGCCAACCCCCTGTGCACCAATCAGAACCAGCGTCTTCCTCTTGAAGGGCGGGACCTTGGCAACCTCTTCGTAGATCCGCAGCTCATGACGATCAAATTCTAGTCAGAAAGTAAACAGAATTTTAAAAATAATATAACATGACAAACTACAGAGTCTAATTCAATTGCTGTTCAGATGTTACAGTTTTTCGTGGTAAGTTGAAGTACCTGCATTCTTGGTGGTCAAATACATCATCTTTTTTTTCTTCTTGCCACCCATCCCAGCACACAGAGGACCTGAGAGAGGGGGCGACAGACAAAACAAAATAAACCTCCAACCTCTGTATTTGTCTCTGTCAACCAATTCAAAAGGTCCCTGCTAAAATGATTTACTATCAATGTCTCTGAAAGCCCTGCTGGGTCATAAATCCAAACTGATATTACAGGGGGGCTTCACCACTAGGTGGCACTGTGCACCAACACTGATCAGTCTTTGCAACTAGTCTGCTGCCAGTGAACACCTGTGACTCTGCTCACCGCCTGTTCAATATGGCTGATTATTTGGCCATTTGGGGGAGAATGTTTTATGCACAGAGGCGTGCACAGAAACAAAAATGAGCTCAGATGTTATTTTTGCTGATAGAATTCAACTCATCAAGCTGTGGCAAGTGATCACTGTGACTGTGCTCCGTAAAGCCAGACTGACAATCATTAAACATTTTGTCTCAACTGGATAGATCAATCATTGGATGTTCAGACTTCATCATCCAGAAATATTCTCTTCAAATGTTTTATTAAAACCATGCTTTCAGTTGGTATAATATGTGTGAAGCCTGCTAGCAGACAGATGTGTCCTTTCCAGGCTCCAAGGGCAGTACAGTTGGGCTGTCATCCTCCTCTCCACCAGAAGCGAAGGGCAAGCGGCCGGCAGTGACTCACCACCTGTTTTGTTGCTGCTGAGGACTCTGTGCAGAGCAGATAAATCTATACGAATAGAGCCTCTTTTCACTCTGCACCTCATAAGAGAAGAGATGATTATTGATCAGGTTTGTATTTACGGGGTCTTATCTCGACTCCTCAATCACCATCCCATCTCGGGAGGCTGTTTGTGAATGTCAGAGCCTGCAGCTTAACATCCAGCAGATTGAATCAGGCTGTCTGAGTCACGCTGATGTTCCTTTTCCAGTTCTCCAGAGCTCACTGACAGAGTAACAGACTCCAGAGGTGAGAGGACGATGAACGGCCCATGCAAATGAAATGCGTGTATGATACGGAAAGGAACAGATGTTGTCTTTGTTGCCGGCTGCTTGTGCAGCGAGTAGTCTGTGTCGAATCTGCATAATGAGAAGTGCTTCTTTGCTTGGCTGCGTGCCACTGAGAAGGTGTACTGTACCTGTGGTAGCGAGCTCCAGATCTCTCTTCACAAACGCTTTCCTCTTCTCCTCAAGGAGCTGGCTTGGAATTAAACCTGCACTGCCTCCCTCTATGTGGCAGGCCTATGAGGGAAACACACATGTCAACACAAAAAAATGAGTGAACACGCTATAAGCTCTTCAGGCTTATCTCAACAAATGAATGCACAGAAAATGCTGAATATACTGTATGCGGTCGAGAAATGCTGGAGGCTATACTTACCTGCCACCAGTTGAGGTCCTCTTGATTGAAAATCTGTAGGATGTCTCCACTGTTAAAGCTAAGCCCTGCCTCCTTACAGGGAATAAGGTTATCATGGGATGGGTCGTAGTCAAAGTGACACTTAACAAAGGCCTGGAATGAGAAATGTAAAAAAAGATAGAACATATGAATAAAAATGCTTGAAAGCCTATCAAAACAGTGGGGGTAGTCTGAATTGTTTTTTTTTACTGAATGAACATACTAGAATGTAATCCAAAACTGCCTCTGGTGTCATGTATGAACAGTACATGATCTGTGGTTGGTAGATTGGGTGATTAAGTGCCCGTCACTATGAAACAGCCTTGCACACTTAAAGCCTACTCCATCTCACTGCTCACTTTCCTGACATCTCAAGGCTACTCAGCTTATAAACCAAACCCTGTATCACAACCACCACTGACAGGACACAGAGTCTGAGAGACACAGAAACAAATAGAGAGAACCAAAATCTGTAGCCATGGCAACCACCCCCCCCCCCCCCCCCCCGCACTTGACGCCTTTTTCTCGTGCTGAACTGATGCATGAACATAAAAAAAGCCTGCCAGCTCTTACTGTACTGTTTATGTGTGTCTGCCTCATTCCTCTGAAAGGACACGATGGAAACACACACACACACACACACACACACAATCAAAGTCTCAAATGGCCAAAGGAAACTGTCAGTTGAGTTTAATCACCATGAGACGGCTAAGCTCAAGGTATGAAACACAGACAGTTGGATTATGTTCAGGGAGAACTTTTGGGAACCACCCTAATCACTGCAACTCCTTGCACTGCTTTTTACTGTATGAGCACAGCAAAATCATTCTTATATCTCTGATACACAGCCTCTATTTTCACAAAAAAAAGGAACACTAAACACTGGTACACTCTGATCAGGTAAAGGTAGAGTCAGTTATTCTGGAGACCGTTGAACACACTTTTGGTCAAATTCTGCAATTATCTCCTTACAGTCTGCTAGCTGTCCTTCCTGTGTGTGTGCTGAAAAAATTGAGTGTTCCCTGACTCTGATAGTGGGAAACAAACACCACCACACCACTCCAATCCAATCAGCAGGGGACATTTGTGCTCATGCACAGCACACAGGGAGAAGTTATCAGGGCAGCTGTCTGCATGAGGACATGACAGTCTCCTGTCTCCAGCACCTGTTGAATGGTGTAGGTGGGCTGATGAAGAGAAGCAGTGGTCAATTTGCATAGAAAACACAGCTATGCTTCCATTTTATTAATTGTTTCAATCCACGATGAATCTTGTCTCATAGAGACTCCCTGCATTTTTTTTTACGCTCTGAGTCTGTATCTGTAATATTTAGTTAAGTATAATGTGAGCAGGCAGCTGTTTATGTCAGACAAATATTCCACTGTATGTGTTTTAAAGTCAATAACTGTATCAATAAATCAATTAATACAAACAATATCAATCTCTTCCTGTGGAGCCGGCATGCTAGCTATTTTGGTTCAGTAAATTTCTGCAGTCAGTCAGCCTGGTGAAGGCAGTTTATCAAGCTGCTGTGCTCTCAGCTCCACAGCAGACGGCTGTTTCTATGGACAGGGACACTAAACGCAGGTCGAGTGATAGTGAGGAGGTCGCAGACAGGTGGAGATGGACTGGTGCCCACAGAAAATATTTTTCTGCTCATGATATAGTGTGAGAGGAACAAAAATGACTCTATAGCTGACGCATCTCTTGCTGTGGAGCGTATGAAGGAGGATAAAGGAAGGGTCATTTGTTTGGTTAATGTTCAAATATTAACAATCTTTCTTCAGAAGGACTAACTCTAGCTTTAAGATGATCTTCTTACAGTCTGCACCTTTTGAATTGTATGAAAGAGTCATGACTCAGAAACAGTTTGTTTCAGTGAATAACTCTAAGAAACGATTGGGAATTGGATTTCTAACATAAAAGTAGCTGTCTGCCAGATTGTCTGCTGCCCTTGGTTTGAACAGTGGAGTCTACAGCCATTAGTGGCTCTGTGAAGCTGTATGGCAGTGCGTTGAGCTAAATGCCAATATAAGCAGGCTAATGCTCACAATGACAAAATGCTGATGATAATATATAATGTTTACCATATGCACCATCTTAGTCTATTGTATTAGCATGCTAACATTAGTTAATTAGCACTAAACGCAAAGTAATTAGATTGGCAGGTCTGGAAAGTCAAAAGATTATGACAATTTATCCTGAAGGGGACATGAAGACCCGTACCAAACGACTTGGCAATCTGTACAATTGTTGTCAAAATATGTCACAAAAATAAAAAATGTCAACCTCATGGTGGTATCAGAGGATCATCAAAGTCAGTGGGTTTCATTATGTGGTGACTTTGAATGTCTGTACAACATTTCATAACAATCCATCCAGTGGTTGTTGAGATATTTCAGTGGTGGATCAACCAATAAATAGACAGACCGACATTGCCATCCCTGTAGTCATGCTGCTACCATGGCTAAAAAGCAGAAAAAAGTGATTCTTAACAACTATGTTATTGCTGTTGTCCAGTTTTGGTAGTTTTCATGTTCTCATTTCATTTCAAGGATTACACGGTTCCCCTCTTGGTTTAATTCAAGGCCAAAATAATAACTTGGAATTGAATTCTCATCCAGTGGAAAACTGACTTTTTATTCCAGCATTAAGCTTCAAATACATTTCTCAAGTATATGCTAATAGTCCTAGCACATAAACCCTCTCAATATCCTTTTCTTGTAGATTATGTTCTAGTATATTTTGGTCTAGTGTAAGGAATTAATTTACTATGGCCTCTTCAAGCGCTAATGTTTCTCTGCTCTATGGCTGAGAGCAATCAGTCATAGAACATTGTGCCCAACATATCTCCAGCTGTATATACTGCATCCTCTGATGTGTTCTATCCTCCCATCCTATTGGCAATACATCTCCAAGCAAGATAACCCTTCTATTTCTCCACCATGTAAACTGGGTCACATTTTCAGTGTTTGTAGCCTCCGCTGGCTCTTAGAAAGCTAATGTTTGTGAGCTAGCATAAACCAGTGAGACACACACATACTTTTCCCTCTGTTTTTCATTTTTTTTAAATCAAGATACTGACTAATTTCAAACAAATATTTAATATGCCACACAATTAAGTATTCCTTCTGAATGTCATGACCATAGGAGGAAAGGATAAATATTAAATATCAGATGACGACTCCAGTGTCATGAGCTTTGTGTGGGATTACTCTATCTCTCAGTCTTGTTCGTAGAGACTGCAGTTTCTGACCCATCATGTGTAGTCAGAAAATTACTATTCATATGGATAACTTACAAGAATGTAATGCAGGTATTATAGCCATATTCATATAAAAAATCCCTCTGAAGTATTGGATTGATACAGGAGTTACTGAACCAAGTTATATCATGGTCTTGATTATTGTAATGCATTATCCCAGGCCTTCCTCACTGCAGCAGAAAAAAAATCCACCTAGTCCAAAATGCAGGTGCCAGAACTCTTACTGGAATTACATTTATATCTGAGCACATTACACCAATTCTGTCCTCACTCCACTGGTTTCCCATTTCACTCAGGTCAGACTACAGGCTGGTCCTTATCACCAACAAAACTCTTTATGGATAGCACCATCCTGACTCCTCAGTATCTACATTCCCCTACATACAATCAGGATACAGGCTACCAAACTACCATTGGAGGCAGAGGATTTTCACACTGAGCTCCACTACTGTGGAATGATTTAGCACACTTGATCAGAGACTAAATCAAGACTAAAAACCTCTTTTCTATTCCTAGTTTCACTCACATACAGTTAAATCATTAAACCCTGTTTGCAAAGCCTGTACTTTCCTTAGTAGAGGTTTCTGTTCTGTCTTGAATATTTATTTCATTTATAATATGTATAGAAAAACACAATGTTATAATCTATTGATCTGTAATGTGTACTACTTTCTTATAAAGTGTACTGATTTTACACTTTGAATAAACTGTGTGGGTAAATTGAAGTACAAGTACAAGATTAAAAGGTGATTTGTGGGGCATTGGCAGTAGCGCAGAAATTTTTTCAGCGAGTTCTACCTAAGCCTGAAAGTGAAGCTCTCAATTTACTAGTTAATCTAAATTCCAACCCTCATGCTTGGTCATGAGCTCTTGGTAGTGACTGAAAGCGTGAGATTTAAAGTACAAGCAACCAAAATGAGTTTTCTTCATATGGTATCTTGGAGCAGGGTTAGAAGCTCTAGAACTAATATCCTGAAGTTTTGACTGGTTGGTAGTTTATTTTTGCTTGGTAGTAGTTTTGACTGATAGCCAGTAGTGGAAGAAGTACTCAGATCCTTTACTGAAGGTAAAGTATCAATAGCGCAATGTAAAATACTCCATTACAAGTAAAAGTCCTGTATATAAAAATCCTACTTCAGTAAATGTACACAAGTATTAGCAGTAAAATGTAGTATTGCAGTAAAAGTAGTGGTTTGTTCCCTCTGACTGATTATATGACATCATTAGATTACTAATACTAAAGCATAAGTTTTTAAGCAGCATGCTACTGTTGTAGCTGCTGGAGGTGGAGTTAGTTCCAACTACTTTATACACAGATAGCCGGTTTAGTTGAGTGGTTTCCAGCCTAGGGGCTGGGCCCCTTCAAAGGGTCACCAGATAAATCTGAGGGGTCATGAGATGATTATTGGGAGAGGAAAGAGGGAAAAAAACAGAGTTCTGATACAAACATTTTTTCAGTTTTTGGACTTTTTCTCTAATCTTTGATTTTTGTTGAAATATTGGATCATTTAAACATTTATTGAAATGATACCATGTGAGAAGTTTAGAGGGAAAAATTACTATTTGGTGGAACTGTTAACAACTCAACATCTGAAAAGTGACCCCGACTACACACTGCTTTTTGTAAGACGCCAAAAGCCGTAAAGGTTGGAAACCATTGGTCTCATCTTTAATATTGTGTTGCATTTTAAAAGTTTGTGTCAAATCTTCATCTGAAAAGTAACTAAAGCTGTCAAATAAATGTAGTGGAGTAGAAAGAACAATATTTCCCTTTGAAATGTAGTAAAGTGGAAGTATAAAGTAGCATAAAATAGAAATACTTAAGTAAAGTACCTGAAAATTGTACTTAAGTAGAGTACTTGAGTAAATTTACTTAGGTACTTTCCAACGCTGCTTATATTTTAGTGAGTATAACTGTCTCTGACTGACCTGTCTTGGTGTGTGTGGCTCCTGGTAGCTAGGCAGGATCTTCAGCACCACACTGCCGCTCGCCTCCTTCAGCATCTCCTGAAGGACTTTGGGGTCGTTGCCCACCTCCTTGGCATTCACCTCCTTGATGATGTCACCCACATGGAGCAGACCTTGCTGGTCAATCATGCCACCATGGAGGATCCTGGCAATCACCAGCTCGCCACTCTCCACTCGAAAGGTCACTCCCTATACACAGCAGTAAGCATTTGTTATGACTCAACTACACTCAATCAACACAAAATTGATTTTACACAAACTCAAAATCTGAGTACAAAAATAGTCTAGCACTGCCCTCCATTGCACAGTAGTTCAGTAATTTTGTGTTGTTTAAGATCTCATCTTAAGACCTAACGACTTCTTCTCTTAGGCTAAATTTATATATGATGTGACACAAATAACTTCCTAAATTGTGACAGCTGACATGTCCTTTCAGCAACTTGTGTGTGAATTACGTTATGGTTTTGACACTCAGATGGCAGAGAGATTATCTTGATAGAAAGTGAAGGTCCGCACACCGCAGTCTGAAGAGAAGCATGTAACTTGAAACGTCACAGGTGGATGTCTCATTAAATTCCCTCTACGGGAGCGACAGTGTGCAGACCTTCTCCTTTCTTTTTTACATTGTGTCTTTGGTCCAGCATCTGTTTGAAGTTTTTTGGATGAGCACAATGCACATCTACTACATTGATATAAAGTGAGACATTAAAGCAGCTGGGAAAGTTATCACTGAGTTTTTGGTATTGATCGACAACCTTGTCAGCCGCCTGCAGATAAATCACCATTTTGTGCTATGAGGCGGTATTTCTCTCTAAAACAATGCTACAAAAAACCTCATTATGCTTAGTGCATGTGCTGCTCCCAAAACACAAATCATATCATTTATTGAGGAATTTTATCCATTAACAGTTTATGATGGGGCTCTCTCGTGCCACAGTGATTACAATGCGTAGTTCATAAAGTGAGCAGACGTACCAGGTGCTCACCAGACACCTTACGGATGCCCACCATCCTGACTGCATCAGGGGGCACAGGCTGATTGTTGAGGGCTGCATCCATGAAGGAACAGGGGCTAGGGGGAGGAGTCTCATAGTTTTTGGACGCCACAGAATCATGAGTCTCCAGGAGGGACTACAGGTGGAACAAATGGTGACAGAAAGATTGAAGATGATGGTGAAAATTATTATATAAAACCATCATATAGTGCACAAATCTGGTGTTCCTGCTCTGGTCTGTGCAGAGTTAACTTTCAGACAGGCTACACACAGTGAAACAAATAAACTACTGCAGCACCAAATCAATTAAATCCATGCTGGCACAACATGCATCATTAAGCATGAACATCACTTTGAAAAGTAATCAAAGGTTTAGCCTGAGTGCATGTTCATCACAGCTACAGTTTGCTGTGAGGTGTGAGGAGCATTCTCCAAACCTGGAAGTGGGGCTCCTTCAGGATGCGGACTAGCTCTTCAGCTGCATGGCTCCTGATTGCGAGCGGGCTGAGCTCATTCAGGATGTCCTGGACCAGCTCCACATTGTTGTCTCTCACAGCCTCCAGTTTGGGTTCCTCAAAATGCTCATGAGCCTGGGTTTTGATGAATATAAAACAGATATTAACCTCTGTAGCGTATCCTAAGGGCCACAATACCCTGATTCTTGGATAACACTCTCTCCTTTGAAAGATATAAACTTCACTGTCTCTGAAAAGACAACTTTTATAACTTTCAGTTCCACTAATGCACCCTCTGAGTAAGCAGTTAATGCACCTCGCTGTGTTATAATGAAATGTTTTCCGTTGGTTTTGCTTCAGTGACACAGAAAAGGGCACGATAACAAACAACAAAAGACAGCAACCTGAAACCAACCCCTGCTGAGAACAACACACAGTCTACACTCATAAATCTTGACTGAGAGACACAAAACCAAGAAATTGAAGAATAAAACTTGAGTCAAGTCGAATCTTGTGGCCCTGTGGGTTTTTTCAGTGTGTGCTGCGAAACATCAATATTTCAGGGAACATTAATTTTTCACTTTCTCTTCTTCTTGCAGCCAAGGACGCAGGAGACTGTGGTTATTGGACATGGCTTCCATACCTCTGGTCCAGGGTCAATGACACAAAATGAGTAAGTTACCTTTTTACATTTGGTACATTAGTGAATCCTTTTGTATCCTAGACTTGGATTGTTCTTTATGATACTTCTATATTATGAGAGAACAAGGGTTAATACCATAGACTGTATATAAGAAGGTTAATACATAATATTATTTTGCAAATGCAACATGACAGAAATTAAGTGATAAACAAGTTTAAAAATACTGTATAAATCCTTCAAACCCTACAGAACTTAATTACAATTCAACAGTTTTCCAAGCCATGAAAATGAACTGATTTCCAGTATAACTATTTGCAAGTGTACACCAAGTGGTGTTGTATTTGAAGATTCACATTGTTAGGCAATCCCACAGAGGATTTCTCTAGTGGGACTGACTACTACTCCTGCAGCCATGATGTTTGTTTGCTGAGGAAGAGAGGAAGAATCCCCGCTGAGAGACAGGATATGGTGCACGTACACCAACAAATAAATAGATAGACACACAGATATTCACACATTCCTGCATGTACACAGTCTCACACACAAAGCATCATGTGCACTTTAGTACATACTTACTGTGCACACTAGGACACAAGCGTGGCACACACACACACACTCTCACACACACACACACACACACACAAACACACACACACACATACACGCACTGACTAAGTTGTTTGCACATGGATTACAACATGCACATAGGGAGCTCTTCAGCCCCACTCAGTAACAGGGCAGCAGGACCTCGCTCATTTGGTGTTTTTGGCAGAATAATTCCTAACCTGATGGAGCAAGCTGTCAGTTTCTGGCCCTAAGACAACAAGCCAGCATGGACAGTGCTATTTGGCCGTCAACATGACCTACAGAATCGCTGAGGAATGTATTTCCTTTGACAACACTTTATATGTATTGGTTGTATTTGAAGGGACAGATTTCTGCATTTTACAGTATATCTGCAGTCAGTTGGTCATACAACCTATCAATGATACCAATTACATTAAACTGCTACTCTGCCCAGTACTGTAATTACAAGACACTACTAATCCTGTCCACCTGGACATTTTAATTATAAAGGTTAATGAGCACTGCTGTAAAAAGGCAAAAAGCTTTGTTATAAATTTTATTTTGCATTTAATTGAGATGCTTCTTATAGATTTATTTTCTCGATTAAAACAATTGAACTATACTTCATTTATTTACAAACCAATATAGCTCAGGGGGACAGTGGAGGTGGGACCCCTCATTTAAATGATAAAGGTAAAGGTTCCACAGTTTCAGACATTAGGTGTGATGAAAATGTTTCACTTTGTAGCATTTCTGCTTGGTTTTGTTAAAGTGCAACACAATCTGTGTCTATGCAACAGCTGCTACATAAATCATGAGACATTAACTTCTTTAAAATCATACTTCATGGCGAGCTCTGAGTGCGACATTAGAAAATATGTACAACAGAACATGAGCACAAGTTTTTCTGTTGGCGTACTTTCAGTTAAATGTCAATAACTGTCTGGGAATGGGATAGTAATTGTCAGGATTTGACCACTTGGCACATAATAACTGAACTGTTCCGCACAAGCCGTTTTATGTAGAGTCGGAATTCATTACTTTGGAGGCCGCATGGAAGTATTTTACAAAGACCTTTTGAGTCTCATTTACAGTTTGAATAGGGGAAATGCGATGGCTCGGAAGTTATGATAAAAAGCACAGGGGACATAACTAAATGTCTAAAAGCAAGTGTCAGCTCATTTAGCTGCCCTTAATGCCTCAATAGTCCTGATTGCTTAGTCAGATATAAAGCCAAGCATTGACTCAGTGCCACAGTCATAAATGATAATAATCGAGCACTGCGGAAGCTCTTCTGCATGATGATAGCTACTGTTGTCAATATGTGCTCATTGTGGGCTTAATCATCGTTCAGATTCATTATAGAATTGCAGGTTGCACTGATTTTCATTACATCATTCTGTAGTGAGTGTGGTGTAATCAGCGCAATTCACTGAAGTCACCATAGTATACGGTCACACACATGGACACTTCTTCTGCCCCTCTATCCCTCCATTAACATGTTATTTCCTTTCGCAGCACACTGAGTGATAGCTTGTTAAGTGATATGGATCCACCATGGGGTCAGAAACTATAATCTTGGGAATCTTTTTCACATCCTTCAGCGAGCCATCTTTATTCACAGCTTGCATCAGCAGATTAATCTTTTATGAGAATACTCGTCAATACCAGTAACACCAAAGTCTCTCAGACATGCAGTACAAACACACACTAGTGTCATGTTGTTACACCTGGGCATTCACACATACATATGCAGTTTTTCTGCAGAGGTGACTCAATTGGCCTTTAGTGAGAAAGAAACCAAAACAAAGCAGAGAGACACAGAGAAAATAGGTATTAAAAGCAACAGAGGAGACTGTG